>NC_057814.1:26645140-26697051 GCF_018294505.1 Triticum aestivum
GCCCTTTTGCCTCTTTGCCGTCTGCTGGCAGACGGCAAAGAGGTGGGCCGTTAAGTTTTTTTCCAAACGGGCGGGGGGTGGGGGCCACCTCTCTCTTTGCCATCTGCCAGCGGACGGCAAAGATTCTTTGCCGTCTGCTGGCGGACGGCAAAGAGCCTGCAGATGGCAAAGAGCTTCTTTGCCGTCTGCTTTTGGGTAGCTGATGGCAAAGAGCTTCTTTGCCGTCAGCTAGCAGACGGCAAACAGCTGGCAGATGGCAAATTAGCTGATTCCAGTAGTGAAGTGGTCGTGGACAAGAAAGGGATTCCAACTTGAGGCAAGCATTAAAGTCATCATCAAGCTCAAGTTGAATGTGCAAGGCAAAGGTATACCTTAGCTAGGTTTTCCTAGTTTTGCCGGTCTCATAGTGCTTGGTGGGAGACCGGATTATAGGTTTGATAGCCGTACTATCAAGAGGGACTCTCGGGCAAGTAGCTTGATCACGTCGCACGTAGAGAGCTCAAACCTTTGCATTACTTGCATCATTCTTTCTTGTTGATATTGGGTGGTTCTCTATGTGAGGACCTTGGGCTTTTCCCATAGCTTCAAAACGAGCCCAAGATCATCGAATTCGGAGTCCGTATGCCCAAGTTATCGATGTTTTAGTGGGCTGCTGCTGGCTGTCCTGGGGATCCCGTGTGCACGGGGTCTTTGACCCCCGTGCGCATGGGGTGTCCAGAATTCTGGGTACTCCGTGCACACGGGCTCGTACCGTGCACACGGGACACCGTGCACACGGGGTCTCAACCCCCGTGCGCACGGGGTGCCCAGGAAATGCCCGTTGGAGCCCCAACGGCTAGTTTCGGAGTTTGGCTATTTAAGGGCCCTTTCCACCCACCGGTTGGGGGTTGGTTTGTTGGAAATATGCCCTAGAGGCAATAATAAATTGGTTATTATTATATTTCCTTGTTCATGATAATCGTTTATTATCCATGCTAGAATTGTATTGATAGGAAACTCAGATACATGTGTGGATACATAGACAACACCATGTCCCTAGTAAGCCTCTAGTTGACTAGCTCGTTGACCAATAGATGGTTACGGTTTCCTGACCATGGACATTGGATGTCGTTGATAACGGGATCACATCATTAGGAGAATGATGTGATGGACAAGACCCAATCCTAAGCCTAGCACAAGATCGTGTAGTTCGCATGCTAAGAGCTTTTCTAATGTCAAGTATCATTCCCTTAGACCATGAGATTGTGCAACTCCCGGATACCGTAGGAATGCTTTGGGTGTACCAAACGTCACAACGTAACTGGGTGGCTATAAAGGTGCACTACAGGTATCTCCGAAAGTGTCTGTTGGGTTGGCACGAATCGAGACTGGGATTTGTCACTCCGTGTAAACGGAGAGGTATCTCTAGGCCCACTCGGTAGGACATCATCATAATGTGCACAATGTGACCAAGGAGTTCATCACGGGATGATGTGAGCTACGGAACGAGTAAAGAGACTTGTCGGTAACGAGATTGAACAAGGTATCGGGATACCGACGATCGAATCTCGGGCAAGTAACATACCGATTGACAAAGGGAATTGTATACGGGATTGATTGAACCCCCGGCATCGTGGTTCATCCGATGAGATCATCGTGGAACATGTGGGAGCCAACATGGGTATCCAAATCCCGTTGTTGGTTATTGAACGGAGAACGTCTCGGTCATGTCTGCATGGTTCCCGAACCCGTAGGGTCTACACACTTAAGGTTCGATGACGCTAGGGTTATAGGGAAAGCATGTACGCGGTTACCGAATGTTGTTCGGAATCCCGGATGAGATCCCGGACGTCACGAGGAGTTCCGGAATGGTCCGGAGGTAAAGATTGATATATAGGAAGTGGGGATTTGGCCACCGGAAGTGTTCCGGGCATCACCGGTAATGTACCGGGACCACCGGAAGGGTCCGGGGGTCCACCGGGAGGGGCCACCAGCCCCAGAGGCTTGCGTGGGCCAATAGTGGGAAGGGACCAGCCCCTAGGTGGGCTGGGGCGCCTCCCACCAAGGCCCAAGGCGCCTCAAGAGAAGAGGGGGGGCAAACCCTAGGGCAGATGGGCCCTAAGGCCCACCCCAGGTGCGCCTCCCCCTCTCCCCCTTTTGGCCACCACCCTAGATGGGTTCTAGGCTGCCGCACCTCTTGGGGTGGAAACCCTAGAGGGGGCGCAGCCCCCTCCCCTCCCCCTATATATAGTTGAGGTCTAGGGGCTGCACAACACACGAGTTATTCTCTCCCAGTCGCAGCCCTCCTCTCTCCCTCCTCGTCTCTCGTAGTGCTTGGCGAAGCCCTGCTGGAGTACCGTGCTCCTCCACCACCACCACGCCGTCGTGCTGCTGCTGGACGGAGTCTTCCCCAACCTCTCCCTCTCTCCTTGCTGGATCAAGGCGTGGGAGACGTCACCGGGCTGCACGTGTGTTGAACGCGGAGGCGCCGTGGTTCGGCGCTTAGATCGGAATCAACTGCGATCTGAATCGCTACGAGTACGACTCCTTCATCTGCGTTCTTGCAACGCTTCCGCATCGCGATCTACAAGGGTATGTAGATGCACTCCCCTTCCCCTCGTTGCTAGATTACTCCATAGATTGATCTTGGTGATGCGTAGAAAATGTTGAATTTCCGCTACGTTCCCCAACAGTGGCATCATGAGCCAGGTTTATGCGTAGTTTCTATGCACGAGTAGAAGACAAAGTAGTTGTGGGCGTCGATGTTGTCAATTTACTTGCCGTTACTAGTCTTATCTTGATTCGGCGGCATCGTGGGATGAAGCGGCCCGGACCGACCTTACACGTACTCTTACGTGAGACAGGTTCCACCGACTGACATGCACTAGTTGCATAAGGTGGCTAGCGGGTGTCTGTCTCTCCCACTTTGTTCGGATCGGATTTGATGAAAAGGGTCCTTATGAAGGGTAAATAGAAATTGGCATATCACGTTGTGGCTTTTGCGTAGGTAAGAAACATTCTTGCTAGAATCCCATAGCAGCCACGTAAAACATGCAACAACAATTAGAGGACGTCTAACTTGTTTTTGCAGGGTATGCTATGTGATGTGATATGGCCAAAAGGATGTGATGAATGGTATATGTGATGTATGAGATTGATCATGTTCTTGTAATAGGAATCACGACTTGCATGTCGATGAGTATGACAACCGGCAGGAGCCATAGGAGTTGTCTTAATTTATTGTATGACCTGCGTGTCAATGATAACGCCATGTAATTACTTTACTTTATTGCTAACCGTTAGCCATAGTAGTAGAAGTAATAGTTGGCGAGACAACTTCATGAAGACACGATGATGGAGATCATGGTGTCATGCCGGTGAGGAAGGTGATCATGCCGCGCCTCGAAGATGGAGATCAAAAGGTGCAAGATGATATTGGCCATATCACGTCACTTTATGATTTGCATGTGATGTTTGTCATGTTTACATCTTATTTGCTTAGAACGACGGTAGCATAAATAAGATGATCCCTCACTAAAATTTCAAGAGACGTGTTCCCCCTAACTGTGCACCGTTGCGAAGGTTCGTTGTTTCGAAGCACCACGTGATGATGGGGTGTGATAGATTCTAACGTTCGAATACAACGGGTGTTGATGAGCCTAGCATGTACAGACATGGCCTCGGAACACATGCGAAACACTTAGGTTGACTTGACGAGCCTAGCATGTACAGACATGGCCTCGGAACACAAGAGACCGAAAGGTCGAACATGAGTCGTATAGCAGATACGATCAACATGGAGATGTTCACCGATGATGACTAGTCCGTCTCACGTGATGATCGGACACGGCCTAGTTTGACTCGGATCATGTATCACTTAGATGACTAGAGGGATGTCTATCTGAGTGGGAGTTCATTAATCAGATGAACTCAATTATCATGAACATAGTCAAAAGGTCTTTGCAAATTATGTCATAGCTTACGCTTTAGCTCTACTGTTTAAGATATGTTCCTAGAGAAAATTTAGTTGAAAGTTGGTGGTAGCAATTATGCGGACTGGGTCCGTAAACTGAGGATTGTCCTCATTGCTGCACAGAAGGCTTATGTCCTTAATGCACCGCTCGGTGTGCTGAACCTCAGCGTCGTCTGTAGATGTTGCGAGACATCTGACATACACGTTTTGATGACTACGTGATAGTTCAGTGCGTAATGCTAACGGTTTAGAATTGTGGCACCAAAGACGTTTTGAAACGTCGCAGAACATATGAGATGTTCCGAAGACTGAAATTGGGATTTCAGACTAGTGCCCACGTCAAGAGGTATGAGACCTCTGACAAGTTTCTTAAGCCTGCAAACTAAGGGAGAAAAGCTCAATCGTTGAGCATGTGCTCAGATTGTCTGAGTACTACAATCACTTGAATCGAGTGGGAATTAATCTTCCAGATGAGATAGTGATGGTTCTCCATAGTCACTGCCACCAAGCTACTGGAGCTTCGTGATGAACTATAACATATCAGGGATAGATATGATGATCCTTGAGCTATTCGCGATGTTTGACACCGCAAAAGTAGAAATCAAGTAGGAGCATCAATTGTTGATGGTTGGTAAAACCACTAGTTTCAAGAAGGGCAAGGGAAGAAGGGATACTTCATGAAACAGCAAATCGTTTGCTGCTCTAGTGAAGAATCCCGAGGTTGAACCCAAACCCGAGACTAAGTGCTTCTGTAATGAGGGGAACGGTCACTGAAGCAGAACTACCCTAGATACTTGGTAGATGAGAAGGCAGGCAAGGTCGACAAAGTATATTGGATATACATTATATGAATGTGTACTTTACTAGTACTCCTAGCAGCACCAGGGTATTAGATACCGGTTCGGTTGCTAAGTGTTAGTAACTCGAAATAAAAGCTGCGGAATAAACGGAGACTAGCTAAAGGTGAGATGACGATATGTGTTGGAAGTGTTTCCAAGGTTGATGTGATCAAGCATCGCATGCTCCCTCTACCATCGAGTTTGGTGTTTGCGTTGAGCATAAACATGATTGGATTATGTTTATCGCAATACGGTTATTCATTTAAGGAGAATAATGGTTACTCTTTTTATTTGAATAATACCTTCAATGGTCTTGCACCTAAAATAAATGGTTTATTGAATCTCGATCGTAGTGATACACATGTTCATGCCAAAAGTAATGATAGTACCACATACTTGTGGCACTGCTATTTGAGTCATATTGGGATAAAACGCATGAAGAAGCTCCATGTAGATGGATCTTTGGACTCACTCGTTTTTGAAAGGATTGAGACATGCGAACCATGTCTATTGGTATATATGTGCATGAAGAAACTCCATGCAGATGGATCGTTTGGACTCACTTGATTTTGAATCACTTGAGACATGCAAATCATACCACATGGGCAAGATGACTGAAAAGCCTCGTTTTCAGTAAGATGGAACAAGAGAGCAACTTGTTGGAAGTAATACATTTGATGTGTGTAGTCCAATGAGTGCTGAGGCATGCAGTGGATATCGATATGTTCTTACTTCACAGATGATTTGAGTAGATGCTGAGAATATTTACTTGATGAAACACAAGTCTGGATTATTGAAAGGTTCAAGTAATTTCAGAGTGAAGTTGAAGATCGTCGTGACAAGAGGATAAAATGTCTATGATATGATCATAGAGATGAATGTCTGAGTTACGAGTTTGGCACACAATTAAGACATTGTGGAAAGTGTTACACAATTAATACCGCCTGGAACACCACAGTGTGATGGTGTGTCAGAACATCATAACTGCACCCTATTGGATATGGTGCATACCATGATGTCTCTTATCGAATTACCACTATCATTTATGGGTTAGGCATTATAGACAACCGCATTCACTTTAAATAGGGCACCACGCAATTCCGTTGAGACGACACCGTTTAGAGAAACCTAAGTTGTCGTTTCTTAAAAGTTTGGGGCTGCGATTCTTATGTGAAAAAGTTTCAGGCTGATAAGCTCGAACCCAAAGCGGATAAATGCATCTTCATAGAATACCCAAAACAGTTGGGTATACCTCCTATTTCAGATCTGGAAGCAAAAGTAATTGCTTCTAGAAACGGTTCCTTTCTCGAGGAAAAGTTTCTCTCGAAAGAATTGAGTGGGAGGATGGTGGAGACTTGATAAGGTTATTGAACCGTCACTTCAACTAGTGTGTAGCAGGGCACAAGAAGTTGTTCCTGTGGCACCTACACCAATTGAAGTGGAAGCTCATGATAGTGATCATGAAACTTCGGATCAAGTCACTACCAAACCTCATAGGACGACGAGGATGCGTACTACTTCAGAGTGGTACGTGATCCTGTCTTGGAAGTCATGTTGCTAGACAACAATGAACCTACGAGCTATGGAGAAGCGATGGTGGGCCCATATTCCGACGAATGGCTCGAGGCCATAAAAATCCGAGAGAGGATCCATGTACTTGATGGTCGTAAGGCTGTTGGGCGCAGATGGATTTTAAAAGGAAGACAGACAATAATGGTAAGTGTCACCATTAAGAAAGCTCAGCTTGTCGTTAAGATGTTTTCCGACAAGTTCAAGGAGTTGACTACGATGAGACTTTCTCACTCGTAGAGATGCTAAGAGTCTGTTGGAATTGTATTAGCAGTCTTGCAGATAGGATGTCAAAACATTGTTTCCTCGACGATTTTCTTGAGGAAAGGTTGTATGTGATACAACCAGAAGGTTTTTGTCAATCCTGAAAGATGCTAACAAGTGTGCAAAGCTCCAGCAATCCTTCTAAGGACTGGAGTAAGCATCTCGGAGTTGGAATGTACGCTTTGACGAGATGATCAAAGATTTTGGGTTTATACAAAGTTTATGAGAAACTTGTATTTCCAAAGGAGTGAGTGGGAGCACTACAACATTTCTGATAAGTATATGTGAATGACATATTGTTGATCCGAAATGATGTAAAAAAATTTGGAAAGCATAAAGGGTTGTTTGAAAGGAGTTTTTCAAAGGAAGACCTGAATAAAGCTGCTTACATTTTGGGCATCAAGATCCATAGAGATAGATCAAGACGCCCGATGATACTTTCAAAGAACGCACACCTTGACATGATTTTGAAAGAGTTCAAAATAGATCAGCAAAGAAGGAGTTCTTGGCTGTGTTACAAGGTGTGAGTATTGAGTAAGACTCAAGACCTGACCACAGCAGAAGAGAGAGAAAGGACGAAGGTCGTCCCCTATGCTTTAGACGTAGGCTCTATAGTATGCTATGCTGTGTACCGCACATGAAGTGTGCCTTGCCATGAGTTGGTCAAGGGGTACAATAGTGATCCGGGAATGGATCACATGACAGCGGTCGAACTTATCCTTAGTATCTAGTGGACTAAGGAATTTTCTCGATTATGGAGGTGAAAAGGAGTTCGTCGTAAAGGGTTACGTCGATGCGAACTTTGACACTAATCCGAATGACTCTAAGTAGTAAACCGGATTCGTATAGTAGAGCAGTTATATGAAATGGCTCCAAATAGCGCGTGGTAGCATCCACAAGATGACATAGATATTCGTAAAGCACACACGGATCTGAAAGGTTCAGACCCGTTGACTAATAACCTCTCTCACAAGCATAACATGATCAAACCAGAACTCATTGAGTGTTAATCACATAGTGATGTGAACTAGATTGTTGACGCTAGTAAACTCTTTGGATGTTGGTCACATGGTGATGTGACCTGTGAGTGTTAATCACATGGTGATGTGAACTAGATTATTGACTCTAGTGCAAGTGGGAGACTGTTGGAAATATGCCCTAGAGGCAATAATAAATTGGTTATTATTATATTTCCTTGTTCATGATAATCGTTTATTATCCATGCTAGAATTATATTGATAGGAAACTCAGATACATGTGTGGATACATAGACAACACCATGTCCCTAGTAAGCCTCTAGTTGACTAGCTCGTTGATCAATAGATGGTTACGGTTTCCTGACCATGGACATTGGATGTCGTTGATAACGGGATCACATCATTAGGAGAATGATGTGATGGACAAGACCCAATCCTAAGCCTAGCACAAGATCGTGTAGTTCGCATGCTAAGAGCTTTTCTAATGTCAAGTATCATTTCCTTAGACCATGATATTGTGCAACTCCCAGATACCGTAGGAATGCTTTGGGTGTACCAAACGTCACAACGTAACTGGGTGGCTATAAAGGTGCACTACAGGTATCTCCGAAAGTGTCTGTTGGGTTGGCACGAATCGAGACTGGGATTTGTCACTCCGTGTAAACGGAGAGGTATCTCTGGGCCCACTCGGTAGGACATCATCATAATGTGACCAAGGAGTTGATCACGGGATGATGTGAGTTACGGAACGAGTAAAGAGACTTGTCGGTAACGAGATTGAACAAGGTATCGGGATACCGACGATCGAATCTCGGGCAAGTAACATACCGATTGACAAAGGGAATTGTATACGGGATTGATTGAATCCCCGACATCGTGGTTCATCCGATGAGATCATCGTGGAACATGTGGGAGCCAACATGGGTATCCAGATCCCGCTGTTGGTTATTCACCAGAGAACGTCTCGGTCATGTCTGCATGGTTCCCGAACCCGTAGGGTCTACACACTTAAGGTTCGTTGATGCTAGGGTTATAGGGAAAGCATGTACGCGGTTACCGAATGTTGTTCGGAGTCCCGGATGAGATTCCGGACGTCACGAGGAGTTCCGAAATAGTCCGGAGGTAAAGATTGATATATAGGAAGTGAGGATTTGGCCACCGGAAGTGTTCCGGGCATCACCGGTAATGTACCGGGACCACCGGAAGGGTCCGGGGGTCCACCGGGAGGTGCCACCAGCCCCAGAGGCTTGCGTGGGCCAATAGTGGGAAGGGACCAGCCCCTAGGTGGGCTGGGGCGCCTCCCACCAAGGCCCAAGGCGCCTCAAGAGAAGAGGGGGGCAAACCCTAGGGCAGATGGGCCCTAAGGCCCACCCCAGTTGCGCCTCCCCCTCTCCCCCTTTTGGCCGCCACCCTAGATGGGTTCTAGGCTGCCGCACCTCTTGGGGTGGAAACCCTAGAGGGGGCGCAGCCCCCTCCCCTCCCCCTATATATAGTTGAGGTCTAGGGGCTGCACAACACACGAGTTATTCTCTCCCAGTCGCAGCCCTACCCCTCTCCCTCCTCGTCTCTCGTAGTGCTTGGCGAAGCCCTGCTGGAGTACCGTGCTCCTCCACCACCACCACGCCGTCGTGCTGCTGCTGGACGGAGTCTTACCCAACCTCTCCCTCTCTCCTTGCTGGATCAAGGCGTGGGAGACATCACCGGGCTGCACGTGTGTTGAACGCGGAGGCGCCGTGGTTCGGCGCTTAGATCGGAATCAACCGCGATCTGAATCGCTACGAGTACGACTCCTTCATCCGCGTTCTTGCAACGCTTCCGCATCGCGATCTACAAGGGTATGTAAGCAAAATTCGGTGCTATCGCTATCATAGTATCCGCTAAGTTCACGGGCTAGAGATAAGCGGACTCGAACCGCTGACATCCGCCACAGGGTAAACCACCGCCTCTCAGGCCTCCCCGACGGGTTCTACCATAGAGGCCAACGATAGACAATAACTCCCCCCCGAACACAGCTTACAACTTTCAGCAACAGAAGCTGTGGGCGAAAGCACACTCGTCATTCTCAGACCTGCGGTCGAGGTACGTGCGAACAAGTTCCCATTCTCTATGTTTCATGGCCTATCAAAGATGCACCCCCTTCCCCTCGTTGCTAGATTACTCCATAGATTGATCTTGGTGATGCGTAGAAAATTTTGAATTTCCGCTACGTTCCCCAACATGGTTCACACACATTCTAAACACCATTTTGAGCCTCTCTCCACCTCTCCCAAACCCCTATCTCCCCTCTATATGAAGGGGGGGTTTGTGGATGGATTAGTGAGCCATTTGTTGATCATATCCAAAGCATCCCCTCTCTTCAATCTCCTACTTTCAAGAGTGCATCTTATGAGATTGAGAGAGTGAGTTGAGCATTTGTTGCTTGACCTTGCATTGCATTTGTTGCATTGGTTTGAGCTCCCTGCATCGATTTGTTCGAGTGTGAGCCCGTGAGTTTATTACTCTTGGGGGCCTCCGCCTCCTAGATGGTTTGGTGATACATTGAGAAGATTGTGAAAGAGGCCTATGTGGCCAAGGTTCCCCCAGAAGCTTCCTCTTGTGGTGTGCTCCGGGTAAGGGTGTTGAAGTGGCCTAGGTGGTCAAGTTCCTCCGGAAGCTTCCTTGTTTGTGGTGTGCTCAGGAGAAGTTTGTAAAGGTGTGGTGGTCGCCTTCAAGACCAACCCCGAGTGAATCGAGGCTCATCCGTTGGGGGTGACTCGAAAAGGAGAATACGGTGAGTCACTTGGTGACGCCCCGGAGCTTTGGCTTCGGCACCGCTCTAACGGAGATTAGTACTCTCACGAGTGTGAACTTCGGGATAAATCCGTGTCTCCGACTCACTTGTGGTTATCTCTTACCCACACCCTTTACTTACCGCAATTCATACTTGCTCATATTGATATATCTTGTGCTAGTTGAATTGCTTAGTTGTTCCTACATTTCCATATCTTGTGATATAGTTTGTGCTTGCTAGTTTCCTTAAGTGTCTATCTTGTTTAGCATAGGTTGTTGGTGCACTTAGTTGAGCCTAGCATATTTAGGATTTGTGCTTGAAAAGTATCCGTTTAGTTTAATTCCGCATTATGATAAAGCCAAATCTGTAATAGTTTTAAAACGCCTATTCACCCCCCCTCTAGTCGTCATCTAGTTCCTTTCAATTGGTATCAGAGCTTTGGTCTCTCCTTGCTAGGCTTCACCGCCTAGAGAGTAAAGATGTCGACTAGTGGTATAGTGCATGATGACACTTTCTGTTTTAGTGGCACAAACTATCACTTGTGGAAAATTCGCATGCTTTGTCATTTCTGGGCCATGGGTCCAAATTTTGTGCGAATTGTTCTTGTAGGGGCTTCTCCGTGGAAGGATGGACTTTTTCCAACTAGTGAGGAAAATGATGATATGCTTTGTGGATATGATGCAAAGAATGCCTTAATCCGGTCTGTATCCCTCGAAGTGTTTGAGTCAATTATGACGTGTGCGTCGGCTCATGAGATGTGGACAAAACTTGAAGAAATATATGGTGGGTCCAATCTTGATGAGGTCAATCATATTTCGGAGGTGTCTCTTGAGGAGTTCTCCACATCTTCATATCATGAAGAACTCCATATTG
Source organism: Triticum aestivum (assembly GCF_018294505.1). Lineage (NCBI taxonomy): Eukaryota > Viridiplantae > Streptophyta > Magnoliopsida > Poales > Poaceae > Triticum > Triticum aestivum. Next base: position 26,656,385 of record NC_057814.1, read on the forward strand.
CTTCTTCCTCCGTGTGCTTGGACATTTCAACTTCTTCCACCTCACCATCATATGACATGTCCCAAGGTAATGACATGGTGAGTGGAAATATAATTTGTGATGATGATGTTGTGCTCAACATTGATGATCTTTCATGCATAAATGCTAATTTTGTAGCTTCTTTGGACTTGAACACATCTAGCAAAAATGACATACATTCTTGTGTTGATAGTCCTTACATATCATATAGAGATTCCTTGAATACTTGTTGTGATGATATGCTTGATTCTCCTTGTTGCCATGATATCTATGCTTCTATTTCCTCTAGTTGTTGTTTGACTAACCATGTAGAGGAAATAAGAGAAAATGGTGCACACATCACTAATGGAGAATTTGCTAGAAGAGCAAAGAAGGAAATCACTATGTTGGAGAGGAAATGCTATGAGTGTCAAGAGGATGGACATGGATATCCTACTCTTGATGATGAAGAATCTCCCTCTCCAAAAGAATCATCATCAACCTCCGATGTTCACATGTGCCTCATGGCAAGAGGTACTACCGAGGTATCATCTACTCTTAGTAATGATAATGATGAGAGTGATGATGAATGTGATAGGGATATGAGTCAAGAAGTATATGAGATTGGTAATTCTCTTCATGGAGTAAATAAGAGCACTTATGAGATATTTAAAGATCTTATTACTCATTTTGGAAAGTGTAATGATTTACTTCACGAAGAGCAAGAACAAAATGATAAACTTGATTGTAACCTTCTTGATGCTCTAGAAACTCTTAGAGACTTAGAATCTTCCAAAGAAGAGATTGAAGTTGCTCATGATAAACTTAAAGAGGATTTTGAGCACCTTGACCTTGGCTACAAGAATGTCAAAGGAGAGCTCGCCAAACTCTCTAAGTCTTATGAGGAACTTCAAGCTACTCATGTGAAGTCTCTAGTTTCTTCTAGCTCCTCTCATATTGTCAATGATGCTTGTGCTACTAACTCTACTTCTTGTGAAGCATCTATCTTGAAGGAGAATGTTGAGCTATGGGCTCAACTTGTTTTGCTAACTAGCAATTATGGGAAATTAGAAGAAAGTCATGAAAAGCTCTCGGGCTCTCATGATGACCTTCTAATCTCCCATGAAAGGCTAAAGTTAGCTCATGAGGCTATTGTGACTAAGGTAACCTCTTGTGAGCCTCATGTGGACATTAGCACTATTTCTACTCAAAATGCTTTATTGACATGTGCTAGTCCTAGTGATTCATCTAGACATATTATTCCCAATTCTTGTGATGAATTGCTCTCCTTGCCTTGTTGCTCTAACAATGAAGTTTCTACTTCCTCTAGTACTTTTGTTGATACTAACCTTGTAGAGGAAAACAAAGAGCTCAAGGCCCAAGTCACTAATTTGAAGAAAGACTTGGAAATGTGTCATGAAGGAAATTCCATTCTCAACACTATCTTGAGTGTTCAAAAATCCCCTCATGACAAGGGTGGACTTGGTTTCATCTCCAACAACAAGAAGTCCAAGAAAAAGAAGAAGGGACAAGACCAAGTCAAGAATGATGCCAACATTACATGCTTCAAGTGCAAGAATGTTGGACACCATGTGAGATATTGTCCATTGAAGAAGAAGGCTTCAAATGTGAAGCAACAAGGGAAGCGGCCTCAAGTTCAATCTCAAGGTCAACCTCAACTTGAAGAAAGGCCACTACCAATGATGAACCAAGATAATGCTCCCCAAGTTGAGAAAATAAAGAAGAAGAGAAGGGGGAGCACATGTTGCTATAATTGTCGTGAGAAGGGACACATATCCTCATCTTGTCCCAACGGTAACATCCCTAAGCCTCCTCTAGTCAATGATCATTATTCGCTTAGGAAGGATGTTGTTGGCAATTTGTTTGCCAAGTTTGTTGGCGCCCAAAGTGGCTTGGAAATGAAAAAGGCCATTTGGGCTGCCAAGCCTATTGTGACTAACTTCTTAGGACCCAACTTGGTTGGGTACCATCAAGCTCAAACTTGATCAATAGGTGTGTGGAGGACATTGGAGATTTGGCTAGTTCATAAAGAAAAGGATATCCACCATTTATTTGTTCGAGCCAAGTCATGTGGATTATCTTCATATTATCTATCCAATGTTCCTCTTTGCGGTAACTTGTATTTATATTGCTTACATTGAAAGTTGCTCGCCCCTTGCATGCTTAGGTTTTGTATCTAGCATGTGCATCTATATGTTGTGTTTCTTAGTATGCTTGATTTGTGTTATCTAGCATGTGTAGGTTGCATTGCACATTATATAGTGGTGTTTGCTGTTTTGAGCCTGTATTGTATCATGATTGGCTCTTGCAAGATATTAGTGGATCATCACATTATGGGGGAGTGTTTTGTTGTGTGCACATCACAAACCCAAAATGTGAATATGAGAAATGCCACATAGTATTGATATTCAATCTTATCTAGTCACTATGTGGTATGTCAAGCTCATTTGAAATTCAAATTCTCAGAGTATCCACTAATTATCTCTTGTTGGTTGTTATTTACCTTTGTTGCGTGCTTCGTCGCGGTGTCCTGTGAGGTTCTTCAGTAAGTTTCTGGACACCCCGTGTGCACGGGGTCTCTGACCCCCGTGCGCACGGGGTACCTCAAAACTTACTGGACACCCCGTGCGCACGGGGTGGGTGAAAATCACTGGACACCCCGTGCACACGGGGTCCTAGACCCCCGTGCGCACGGGGTGGTGTTTTTTCTCTGGACACACCATGCGCACGGGGCTGACCTAGCCCGTGCGCACGGGGTCCTATGGGCAGAAATGTCCACCCGGCCAAGTACGCTTTATTTATCTTTCTTTGCTTTGGAGTTGTTGATGATCCTGTGCATCTTCGTAATCTACCCCCGAGTGTTAATTCCAAATACCATTTGTATTCTCTTACAATTGGTATTTCCTCATGTGGTAGAACCTTATGATCATCTTCTTCTCGGCTTGTGCTTCAACTTGCCTTATCTCACTGCTTGTGCTATCTATTATCTACTTGAGTAAGATAAGCCTTTGAGCATGTGTGTATTTTATATCCTATATGCTCTTTGGTTTTTGCTTAGTTCATATGTTGTACTTTGTGTGCGGTCCTGTGTGGATTCGTCACTTTGATATAATTTGGACAACTTGAATACTTTGTGATATTATCGGAGTATTCTTCGGTTAAGTGTTCTTTTGTCCAAATTGTATCTCTCTGGATCTTGGTAGGCATGAGCATGCATATTTATTTATATTCTTCTTCATGCCTTGCTTGCTACTTGATCCTCTATGTAGGGTAAACTCCATAAAATCATTAATGGTTAAAAGTGTGCATGAACTTCAAGTTCATATCCTTTTGCACATATTTAATGTGGAGTTTGCCCTATATATTGTGGTTGTCCTAACTACTTCGGACCCAATATGTTTGGGGACCAAATCGTACCTTAATGTTTTTTAGGTACTGTGGAGAAGCATTGGATGCTTGGCTTATTCACAAGGAAGGTGGAGACACCATGGAAAATTATTAGAGCCAAGCTTGGTTGATTCTTTGATTTGAGGGAGAAGATAAATGAAAACCCGATTCGGTTGTAAGTGTTTCATTCTCATCAATTCAACCCGGTTAACATAATTTGGGTCTTTTTGTTGGATATGCATCAAACTCCCACACTTACTGTATTCTCAATAAATCCACGGGATGTATTGAGGAAATGGTGAATGTGGAGTGTGATGAGAATAACAGCTTCCATGCGGAGCAATTTGTTTCAAGTGTTGTAGGTGATGAGGCTCCTTCCCAAGCTACAAGTACAATGGGGATTGGTCATATTCTTCCACAAGAAACACCCCTTGTCCATGTAGAAGAAGAAGGAGTAAGAGCCCCTCTTGTGGATCCACCACAAGGGAAGTCATCACCCCCAATACAAGAGCAAGATGCTATGGGAGATCATTTACCTATCCAAGAACAAGATCAAGTCCCTCATGTTCATGGGCTAGATCAAGGGCCCCTTGAACCAATGCTCTCTCGGTAACAAGTACTTACTTCATGCGTTTGTTTAAATTAGAGTCAACATTGTGTATGCTGCATCATGGCATGTTTAGTACTTGTTGAGTTTGTGTTTCTTGCAACAGCTTTAACCTCCTTATTGCATCTATGAGACTTTTGATAAGAAGCATATCATGGGGATCTATAAAACCATGCTCATGGTTCACTTATCCCAAATATGCCAATTAAGCAATTTATTGCATACCAATTCCTCAAAGTGCTCTTATGTGCAATATTGATAAAATTGCAAGAAACAATCTGTTTGGTTGTGGTATTTGCTCTCGTGCTTAGTAATTCATTTTTATGCAAATGAGATCAGTTTGCGCCATGAGCCTTGTGCCATGTGCCATGTGACAAAGCCCTACGCTAAGATCAAGTTTGTATAAATAATGGATTCATTCTTGGATATCATGTTCTTATCTTTTGTATCTTTTTGTGTGTGCAAGTTTCTTTGTGGATGCTCATCTTGATGATTATTGGTCACGTAAGAAACTTATACACATGAGAAAGTGCATATCCCTCTTTGATATCCTTTCGTTTCCTTGCCGGTCCTTGGAATTGTCTCTTTTTATTCTTTGGTGGATCCGGTAAGAGGTTGAGTAGTGAGTGCTTGTATGTATTGCATATATCATTGCACTCATGAGTTGTTGGATATATTTTGGACCCTTGCTTAGTCAAGTGATGATCCTATTTTGTGCACGTTGTATCCAAGTACAAAACTAAATAATGCACAAATCATGGGGAGCTTCTCTATGTTCTTTAGAACACTCCTATGCTCATATCATAATATCTTTTTGGTGCATTTTATGGATCCTCAATATAGTGTGAATTTCTTCATTTGTTCGTAACTAGATATGTGCATTTGATTCCACTCACAATATGAGAAATGCACAAATTAAGGAGGAACTCATACTATATTGGTCTTCTAGATTTTTTCTCCATTTTGGCACTTGTTGCCAATGGGGGAGAAGTTTAGAGGGTTTAGGTGAAGTAGGTTGTTTCATGCATATCTACATTTGTTGTGGTTGTTGCATGGATGTGTATATAGAGGAAACTCCACCAAGTTCTTCCATGCATATATTGTGGGGGAGTTTGCTCTATATAGTGTGGTTCTACTAGCATCAAATTCTTGTGTAGTATTTCGATGCTAGTACAACCGGTTTTGATAACATCAACTATCTTTGTGATATTTGAGGCTATCAAAACCACCTCAAGTATTCAATTTATTCTCGGATAGATTGCATACTTGTTTTAAATTCATTATATAAACCCTCTTGTTGAGATTGTCATCAATTACCAAAATGGGGGAGACTGAAAGGGCATGTAGCCCCTAAGTGTGGTTTCGGTAATTGAATGACAATCTCTATGGACTAATGTTTTCAGTGAGATATGTTTGAAGGTTTTGTCCATAGATGGTGCCTCAAGGATATTGGATGGAATCAAGGATGAAGTCCATATATATGAAGATAATGCCTCAAGGATATTGGATGGAATCAAGGATGAAGTCCATATAGATGAAGTTATATTTGCTCTAAGCTTTGGTATTAAATGACAATTCCTATGGAGCATCAAGTGCATTGGATCTTATATGAAGATATGTTCCATAGTGATGCTTGAAGTTCTTTGGGTTGTTATGTGAAGATTGCCATCAAAGCATCCGAAGAAGTCCTCATGGTATCCCTCTCTGGATACCCCATGCACACGGGCTTATACCGTGCGCACGGGGTCGAGTGTCAACTCTCTGGATACCCCGTGCTCACGGGGCCTAGGTGTTGGCTCTCGAGATTCCATATCCAGCGAGGTTTCAAGTTGGTCTTCTGAGGATCAAGGCTTGAGAGAATAATCAAAGAGAAGAATTCGAGTTATGGTTTCAAGACAAGATCATGGTGAGCTCATGTGTTGGGTTTCGGTTGATCAAGCCTTGAAGCAAGCAACTAGAGTGAAGAATTCATTATGCCTCTCAAGAGTTTGGGATGGAGTTTTTAGAAGGGCAAGTGGTGACCAAGATGATATTCATAGTGGAACTTGATATGGTCATGAAAGAGTCTTTGGTGATATTGTCTTGAAGCAATGAAGTGAAATGAAGAGTTCATTGTGGCTTTCAAGAAACCAAGATGGAGCTTGAAGTAAAGATGTTGGTTGACCAAGATGAAGCTCGAAGAGTATATCTAAGTGGTCAACTCACAAAGCACAAACAATGTACCACGTGAGATCAAGTGATCTAGTGGTATGGTAAGCAATTGTGAATTGTGCTTTGTTACCTAACCCATGCTATATGTTTGTTATGTCTATGTGGGTTAGGTGTTTCTCATAGGCTTGCATCAAAAGGAAAGATCTCGTGTAGCCTATGTGTGGATGACATCAAGTGGTGATGGTCATCGGATTCGAGGAGTCCAAGTGCAAGATGAGAAGCCGGAGGTTATATGCTTTGAAGCTTGCGGTCCACATCATGATAATGTGCATGTGAAGCTGGGCTTGAGATAAGGCTTCCCTCATTGCATCATGAGGAAGCAATTCGAGTATCTTCACCAAGTGGTCGTGGACAAAAAGGGATTCCAACTTGAGGCAAGCATTAAAGTCATCATCAAGCTCAAGTTGAATGTGCAAGGCAAAGGTATACCTTAGCTAGGTTTTCCTAGTTTTGCCGGTCTCATAGTGCTTGGTGGGAGACCGGATTATAGGTTTGATAGTCGTACTATCAAGAGGGACTCTCGGGCAAGTAGCTTGATCACGTCGCATGTAGAGAGCTCAAACCTTTGCATTACTTTCATCATTCTTTCTTGTTGATCTTGGGTGGTTCTCTATGTGAGGACCTTGGGCTTTTTCCATAGCTTCAAAACGAGCCCAAGATCATCGAATTCGGAGTCCGTATGCCCAAGTTATCGATGTTTTAGTGGGCTGCTGCTGGCTGTCCTGGGGACCCCGTGTACACGGGGTCTTTGACCCCCGTGCGCACGGGGTGTCCAGAATTCTGGGTACTCCGTGCACACGGGCTCGTACCGTGCACACGGGACACCGTGCACACGGGGTCTCAACCCCCGTGCGCACGGGGTGCCCAGGAAATGCCCGTTGGAGCCCCAACGGCTAGTTTCGGAGTTTGGCTATTTAAGGGCCCTTTCCTCCCACCGGTTGGGGGTTGGTTCACACACATTCTAAACACCATTTTGAGCCTCTCTCCACCTCTCCCAAACCCCTATCTCCCCTCTATGTGAAGGGGGATTTGTGGATGGATTAGTGAGCCATTTGTTGATCATATCCAAAGCATCCCCTCTCTTCAATCTCCTACTTTCAAGAGTGCATCTTATGAGATTGAGAGAGTGAGTTGAGCATTTGTTGCTTGACCTTGCATTGCATTTGTTGCATTGGTTTGAGCTCCCTGCATCGATTTGTTCGAGTGTGAGCCCATGAGTTTATTACTCTTGGAGGCCTCCGCCTCCTAGACGGTTTGGTGATACATTGAGAAGATTGTGAAAGAGGCCTATGTGGCCAAGGTTCCCCCGGAAGCTTCCTCTTGTGGTGTGCTCCGGGGAAGGGTGTTGAAGTGGCCTAGGTGGTCAAGTTCCTCCAGAAGCTTCCTTGTTTGTGGTGTGCTCAGGAGAAATTTGTAAAGGTGTGGTGGTCGCCTTCAAGACCAACCTCGAGTGAATCGAGACTCATCCGTTGGGGGTGACTCGAAAAGGAGAATACGGTGAGTCACTTGGTGACGCCCCGGAGCTTTGGCTTCGGCACCGCTCTAACGGAGATTAGCACTCTCACGAGTGTGAACTTCGGGATAAATCCGCGTCTCCGACTCACTTGTGGTTATCTCTTACCCACACCCTTTACTTACCGCAATTCATACTTGCTCATATTGATATATCTTGTGCTAGTTGAATTGCTTAGTTGTTCCTACATTTCCATATCTTGTGATATAGTTTGTGCTTGCTAGTTTCCTTAAGTGTCTATCTTGTTTAGCATAGGTTGTTGGTGCACTTAGTTGAGCCTAGCATATTTAGGATTTGTGCTTGAAAAGTATCCGTTTAGTTTAATTCCGCATTATGATAAAGCCAAATCTGTAATAGTTTTAAAACGCCTATTCACCCCCCTCTAGTCGTCATCTAGTTCCTTTCACCGGTCATGTACGTACGCGCCCCGTACTCGGATGAGCGCGGAAGTACCAGAGGCTATATAGTAGCCCCACTGTCAAACTCCTATGGTTAAGTAAAAGTGTTAAAGCAATATAGTCCGACTGCCTCGTTCGCCGCGCTACCACCTCCTTAATGGACTAAGACGTTGGATCAAGTGTGAACACGTGCTTTTGCGAACACCCCCGCATTATATGCGTGGGGGCTGAAGCCGACGACTGCAAACTTTCAGGTTATATACATATATACATAAACGGCCGCACAGGAGGCATCATAATACTTTCAGGCAAAAAAATAAACACAGCCTTTATAATTCAAATAGCATTGTTTTTACAATCGGGATACATGTCACTCGAACATGACACTCTTCGAGCACTAAGCCTCTATTAAACGAGCACCTTCTAGGACTTCTTCAAAATAGTGCTCGGCCGAAACCTGGCCTACGGCCGGATTCTGGGTTGCAATAGCGGTGGCCTCCATCTCTGCCCAGTATGTCTTGACACGGGCAAGAGCCATCCGCGCACCCTCTATGCACGCCGACCTCTTTACAGCGTCGATATGCAGCACAGCACCAAGGAATCGTTGCACTAGACCAAAGTAACTATTCGGTCTTGGTCCTTCTGGCCAAAGACGATCCACGACAGACCTCATGGCAAGTCCGGGCAACCTATGGAGCTCGACCCACTCGGCCATTTGCTCATTTAACAGCAGCAGACGCGCTGGAGCATTGAACTGCGACCAGAACAGCTTTTCCACTTCGTGATCTTTTTGATCTTTGAAAAACTTGGTCGCATCTGCAGCACTCGCTGCCAAATCCAAGTACGCGTCCGCAGAACTCCATAATTGATCCAGAAGGGCATACTTAGGATCTCCGAACTTCGTCCGCAACAAAAAGGGCTTCCCAGCCGTGATATCTCCGGCTTGACGTAGCTCCTCCTTCACCGCTCTGATTTTAGAGCGGGTTTCCTTGGCTGCTACCATGGCTTTCTCCAGGTCCGCCGTCTTAGTTTGACTTTCCCTTTCAAGAAGCTCATAACGGTTGGCGGCATCTTTTAACTCAACAGCCATCTTGGCTATTTTCTTTTTTCTCTGGCAATGCGCAGCCTGTTCGGCTCTTAACTCTTCGACCGCCTTTAGGGCGGCCGCATCACTCCTCCTGGCTTGTTCCTTGGCTCGGGCAAGTTCCGCCCGAAGGGTCTCCACGGCGGCAGCTCCATCTGCAGTCATAGCATATTATAGATACTAGCATCATGCTCCTCTTAATATATGTTGATCACCGGAGAATACATACCCTGTGCCTCGTCAAGCCGCCTGTTTACAAGCACGATGTCGGCATCTGCCGCATCAAGCTGCCGCTTCAGTTCGGCAAACTCACCAGTCCAGCTAGCCACCGGACCCTCAGCCGCCTGCACATGAAAGCGGCATGATCATTACCTGGGACTATGATCCTCTATTTGTCGTCTTTTTCGACAGCAACCAGAGTCTCAGGGGCTACTATCTGCATAGGGCACACCTAGCATATGCGGTACCGTCAAAAATATACATATTACTTTGCGTACCTCAAAGCCTCTCAGCAGGCTCATAAAAGCTTCATGCAACCCGCTTTCGGCGGATGAAATCCTCTCAACCACCGTACCCATTAACGTACGATGCGCTTCTGAGATAGCCGCTTGCTCCAGAAGATTCATCAGTGCGTCTGGTCGCGCACCGGACAGTTCCGGACTCTTTCTGTTGCTCCCCTTAGGAGCTGAATACTCTGGACTTCGGGAGGCCAAAGGGTCACCTTCTGGCCTTGGTGGATCAGGAGAAATCCTTCGTGATGACACCTCTGGGTCGTCCGCCTCATGAGGCGGGGAGGCATGGGGAGGCGTTTCGCTCTCCATCATCTCCGGAAGAAGATCCCCCGAAGAAGAACTCTGTCGAAAAGGGCTACGATCCGAACTACAAGACATACGTCTCGGTTATTGTCCTCGGAAATAAAGTAGGATATATTTACTATAAAGTACTTTTGTTTACTTACAGCTTGGTGGAGGGCTGGTCCCCTTGCGGGCACTGTGCGGTAAGGATGCCCTCCGGGGTAGGGCCCCCTGACAAAGGTTTCTTCCCTCGTTTGGAGGCCATTGTTTCCAAGTCTTCAGAGGCGGTCCTCTTCCTTCCCTGGGGAGAGGGAATTTTAGATTCTTCTCCCCGGTTATCCTCCTTCGCGGAGGCACTAATTCCCCCGGTTTGGATGAATAATGAGTGAGGCCCGCTTTCGGCTTCTTTATTCCTCCCTTTATCTTCCCCTGATGGCGCTTGATAAGGCGCAAGCTCAAGCATCCTGGCTAGTACATGATCCGGTGAGCCTTCGGGAAGGGGGGCCGAACACCTGATCATCTTCGCCTTTTTTATCCAGTCCTGGTCAAAGACCGACGTTTCAGAATGATGTTGTGATAAATAAAGAGACAGCATGTTCGGCCGAAGAGTTACTTACTTGGGTGTCTGGACGATTGCAGTTTAGGCCCGCATCCTCGGTGGTGTCCGGACATTTTATTCGTGATCCGGAGAACAACCTGTACATCTCTTCGAGCGTCATGCCGAAGAATTGCTGAATGGTTCGCGGTCCTTCCGGGTTGAACTCCCACATACGGAGAGATCGACGTTGGCATGGCAGGACCTGACGAACTAGCATGACTTGCATTACCTTGACAAGGCTGACATCTCTCTTGAGGAGATCCCGGATGCGACTCTGCAATGCCGGCACGTCATTAGCCAGCCCCCAGTCTAGCCCCTTGTTGACCCATGACGCCAGTTGTGGCGGGGGGTCCGGACGGAAGGCAGGGGCAGCTACCCACTTAGTACTTTGGGGAGCCGTGATGTAAAACCACTCCCGCTGCCATAAGTTGGACATCTCGGGGAAGGATCCCTTTGGCCATGGAGCATCGACGCCTTTGCTTATTATGGCGCCTCCGCACTCTGCGTGTCGCCCATCGATCATCTTCGGCTTCACATTGAAGGTCTTGAGCCATAAGCCGAAGTGTGGGGCGATGCGGAGGAAGGCCTCGCACACGACGATAAACGAGGAGATGTGAAGGATGGAATCCGGAGCCAGATCATGGAAATCGAGCCCGTAATAGAACATTAGCCCTCTAACAAAGGGATCAAGACTAAAGCCTAGCCCTCGGAGGAAGTGGGAAACAAATACGACGCTCTCGTTAGGTTCGGGAGTGGGGATGACCTGCCCTTGAGCAGGCAGCCTGTGCGAGATTTCGGTGGTCAGATGCCTGCCTTCTCTTAGCTTCTTGATGTCCTCCTCTGTGACGGAGAAGGCCACCCACCGGCCTTGAAGGTTGGATCCGGACATGATTGAAGGTCCGAAGCGCTTAGCCTCCGCCTTGGGTGCTGAAATTCGAGGTGGGAGAGGGGAAAGATCGAGTGCAAGAAGAAAAGGACAGGCCTTGACCCTTTATAAAGAGGGTGAATATCAAGCGCCCTCCGCACGACCGTCTGGAACTTGCCTAAAATCGAGGAGTCATACCAGCGGGCACGATTGGGTTACCCACACCCGTATTGATGAGAATCCCGTGAAAAGAGGGACACGATCTCTGCTTCGACAAGACGTGCCAACAAAACCGCCTCGCAACACGTGCAGTGGCAGGCTCGGAAAAACGGTTCGTCATGACCAGACCACGGCAGAACGTCACGTTAAGAAAAGCTGTCAGCAGATTAGATTATGGAAATATTATTCTCTCTACGGTGGTATGTGGAATTTGTTTTGCAGAGTCGGACACTATCCTTGTGTTCGAAATCTTCTATGGAGTATTCGGAGGAGGAACCCGCCTTGCAATGCCGAAGACAATCTGCGTGCCGGACTCATCGTCATTGAAGCCTGGTTCAGGGGCTACTGAGGGAGTCCTGGATTAGGGGGTCCTCGGACAGCCGGACTATATACTTTAGCCGGACTGTTGGACTATGAAGATACAAGATTGAAGACTTCGTCCCGTGTCCGGATGGGACTCTCCTTGGCGTGGAAGGCAAGCTTGGCAATACGGATATGTAGATCTCCTCCCTTGTAACCGACTCTGTGTAACCCTAGCCCCCTCTGGTGTCTATATAAACCGGAGGGTTTAGTCCGTAGGACAACAACAATCATACCATAGGCTAGCTTCTAGGGTTTAGCCTCTACGATCTCATGGTAGATCAACTCTTGTAATACTCATATCATCAAGATCAATCAAGCAGGAAGTAAGGTATTACCTCCATCGAGAGGGCCCGAACCTGGGTAAACATCGTGTCCCCCGTCTCCTGTTACCATCTGCCTTAGACGCACAGTTCGGGACCCCCTATCCGAGATCCGCCGGTTTTGACACCGACAGTGTTCCTTTCTTTTCAGTTTGGAGATTGTTTCCTGAAAAGGACCATATTGCATCAACAAGTTCATTAAATATAGGGTATGTTGATGGAAATATTTCTCAAATTTTGTGCTACCCATGGTTAAATGGTGTAGTGGGGTGGAAGTTATAAGAATATCCCATGATGATCGGGGCAGGTACTCTTTCTTGCTCTAGGGTGAGCAAATCCATCCGTGGATGGTTCAACGGCCTTCGATATGTGGTCAACTCGCTTTTCTGAAGCTAACAAGGCATATTATATATTTGTAAGTTGTGTCTCCATCTGAAGATTGTTTTTTTTCATACTGTTCCGGTGCTTTATCGGTGGTGGAGGGATACTTTGACATTTTGCTAGTTTCAAAACATTGTCTAAGTTAGGAAAAAATATCTTTCGTTGAATGGTGGGCATTAAACATGTTTATCTGTTACGAGGAATAAACATTTCTCACTGAAAACTTCATGGGAAATGCCTAAGAATTGGTGCATGGTTAGTCTGAAACGTATCTTTCTGGAGATAATGTTCTAGTTGCCCTCGCAGCATCTTACTCGCAGGCCATATGTAAACAAGACAACAAAACATTCGACCTTGACACTCGCTCGAACTCAACTCGGGGATTAATGTTTTGTCGTCAACGCATTCATCTACGAGGTTGTCTTACCTCGATTGATACACCCCCTTCACTTTTTTTTGAATATTACACCCCCTTCACTTCATTGTATGTTGTCGCTTCAATCGCTTTCGAAATGCTACCACAACATCCTAACCCTAACCCTAGGCGTCATGGGTTTTGCATCTGTCTCTTGACGGAGCGGGATCGAGAATTCGAGATGACTCATTGACTTGGCACTCATTGCGGGCTTGAAGGATTGGCCTTTCTTTTCAGTTTGGAGGAGGATTCCTAAAAGGGAAGGACGTACTGTGTCAACAAATTTGCTAAAATAGGGTCCGCCGTTGAGAGTATTTCTCAAATTGTGTGCTACCCATGATTAAATGGCACCATGGGATGGCCGGGATAAGAATATCCCATTGGTGGTCCACGTGGGGCCCCATTCTTGCTCTGGGGTGGGCACATTCATCCATAGACGGTTCGGCGACCTTCGATGTGTGGATGGCTCACTTTTCTAGAGCAGATGAGGCGTATTACATATTTGTTGGTTGTGTCTCCACCTGAAGATTGTATTATTATTATTTTGCATACATTCTAGTGCTTTATCTGTGGTGGAGGGCTACTTCGACATTTTTCTAGTTTTCAAAACAATGTCTCAATTGATTGACGGCTGTTGAACATGTTTATCTATTGTGGGGAACAAAAAACTCTCACTGACAACTTCGTGGAAAATGCCTAAGAATTGGCGCATGGTTAGCCTAAAATGTTCCTGCTTTGAGATGATGTTGTAGTTGTGGCCTTTGTGGCCGAATAATTCATTGTCAACACATTTTTCTTCGAGGTTGTCTTACCTCGATCAGTACATTCCCCTTCACTTCATTTTTTTCATCATCGCTTCAATCGCTTTCAAGACGCTACGAGGCCATCCTAACCCTAACCCTAGCCCTAGCCATCACGGTCTTGCATCTGTCTCCTGGCCGAGTAGGGATCAAGATGACTCGTTGATTTGGCTTGGGTGGCCAAGCATTACATATTTTCCTTTCCTTTTATAATCCACCCCATCACCAGTTGTTGTGTATTTTACGAATGTAGTCCCCATGGAATACATCGCCAACCTGATGGGTGTGCCTTTCTTGTCAGTTTGGAGATCGTTTCCTGAAAAAGGACCACGTTGCATCAACAAGTTCATTAAATATAGGGTATGTTGATGAAAATAGTTCTCAAATTTTGTGCTACCCATGGTTAAATGGTGTAGTGGGGTGGAAGTTATAAGAATATCCCATGATGATCGGGGTTGGTACTCTTTCTTGCTCTAGGTGAGCAACTCCATCCGTGGATGGTTCAGCGGCCTTCGATATGTGGACAACTCGCTTTTCTGAAGCAGACGAGGCATATTACATATTTGTCAGTTGTGTCTCCATCTGAAGATTGTTTTTTTTCAATACTGTTCCGGTGCTTTATCGGCGGTGGAGGGATACTTTGACATTTTGCTAGTTTCAAAACATTGTCTAAGTTAGGAAAAATATCTTCGTTGAACGGCAGGCATTGAACATGTTTATCTGTTGCGAGGAACAAACATTTCTCACTGAAAACTTCATGGGAAATGCGTAAGAATTGGTGCATGGTTAGTCTGAAACGTATCTTCCTGGAGATAATGTTCTAGTTGCCCTCGCAGCAGCTTACTCGCGGGCCATATGTAAACAAGACGACAAAACATTCGACCTTGACACTCGCTCGAACTCAACTCGGAGATTAATGTTTTGTCGTCAACGTATTCATCTCCGAGGTTGTCTTACCTTGATCGATACATCCCCTTCACTTCATTTTTATGTCGTCGCTTCAATCGCGTTCGAAATGCCACCACAACATCCTAACCCTAACCCTAGCCGTCATGGGTTTTGGATCTGTCTCTTGACGGAGCGAGATCGAGAATTCGAGATGACTCATTGACTTGGCTTGAGTGGCCCAGCATTATAGATTTGCCTTTCATTTTTATAATCCACCTATTGTTGTGTATTTTACGAATGTGATCCCCGTGGAATTCATCGCCAGTTTGACCGGTGGGCCTTTCTTGTCAGATTGGAAACTATTTCTTGAAAAGGAGAACCACACAGTGTCAACAAGTTTGCTAAATATAGGGTATGTTGATCGGAATATATCTCAAATTGTGTACTACCCATGATTAAATGACACAATGAGGCGGTCCGGAATAAGAATATCCAATGGTGACTCATTCTTGCTCCAGGGTGAGCAACTCCATTTGTCGACGGTTCGGCGACATTCGATATGTGGATGAGTCGCTTGGAGCAGATGAGGTGTATTACATATTTGTTAGTTGTGTTTCCACCTGAAGTTTGTGTTTTTTTTTCATAAGTTCGGGTGTTTTATCCGTGGTGGCTACTTCGTCATTTTGCTAGTTTATTTGTTTATTTTCCGTTGTTTATTTGTTGTTCATGTTGCTTGTAAGTTGTTATTTCAGTACCTTGTACCCACCATTTGAGAGCTTTCTTAAATTAAAATTGGGCATTGTCTTGTCATTTTCTATCTTTTTTTTCTGCGAGCCGGCACTGTCTTTTCTTGTAGGAAAAAAAATCTTTAATTAAGAGTACAAGTGAAATTCACTCGAACAAAAAAGAACAGTTGAAGATCGGAAATTTAAAAAGAACGCCGTGGGAATTCGGTTCCGGTGTACAAGTAAAGACTTCCGAGTGAAGAAGGGCGGCTACATGGATCCACATGCTCATTTCCAACGCCAGAATTGCCGCTACGTACAGTTGCTGGCTTGGGCTGGTCGGTCAAAGAATCGTGAAACTTGCACCCGGTATTTGCGATCGGTCGAGTGCGTCCCTGGGTTAGCGATTGGCAGTGGCGAAGCCAGCTATCTGGCGAGGTTTGGCGCATGCCATACCTAAACTTCGACCCAAGTACGTACGTACAGTATTAGTTTGATACAATATTTAAGTTTTAAGCTGGGCTTAGCTGCTGATGGGTCGAGTCCGTGGCTTGACTACACGTCACGTCTGCACATGGATTATGGCTGAAACCTTCCGAGTTCCGACTGTGCGTGTACTTGTTCTAGACCGTGATCTGCGTGACGGAGGCACAACAGGCAGGGCAGTACGCCGGGGCGGTGGCGCCAGTGGCAGGTGGCGGCCGTTCACCGGCGAGGCGAGGCTCTGACCGGTATATGGCAACGCCGACTCGGCGAGGCCACGAGGGTGAGCAGACGGCGCCACGTTAACTGAAATTGTTTTTTGTTTGCGAATATGTTAACTGAAATTGGACTATATCAGATCAAATATACGTAATTACGTTCTCTGATTTTAGTTTATCTAGTGCCTTCCCTTTGTTGAAATACTAATGGATTAATTTCCTTTATTAAATTGGTGAACATTCATCCATATAATTTAAATCTAGTGATGTATTTTGAGTGTCAGTACTTACTTTTTGGATTTGTCTTGTTTATTTGCTAAATATAAAGTAATACCTCTGTCTCAAATTACTTGTCTTAACTTTTTCTAGATATGGATTTGTCTAATACTAAAACATGTATAAGTACATCTATATCTTAGGCATACCTACGACTAGTAATTTGAGGCAGAGTAAATATACATCTAATATTCTAGCGAGCCTTTATAATCATATACATGGTTTTCTTTTTTACAAACTCCGCCACACCTGAAAATTATTCCTGTCTTCGCCACTGGCGATTGGTAACCAGGCGAAGCTAACCCCCAGAGATTAGCCAATTACGTGTACAGTTGGGCATGCAAATTAGGATGGCAGCACATCCATCCATCGATCCTTCGCGAGGAAGGCACACGTGAGCGCGTGACGAGGAGGTCAATTAGTCGCCAATCGCAAATCGCTGTCGTCCTCCTCTCCACATGCATTTGCATGAGATTCTTCTCGACCGCGTACGGCCGATTTTACACGCATCAGTCACCCCCACGAAAAGGGTTCTCCACGTACCAAATAATCTTAGTTAGAAAAAAAAGAACTTATCATCATGCATCCTGGCTTTGTTGTCTGTGTTTTTAAAACCTCTACTTAAAAACCAAATAGACATGGTTCCTCAGAAAACCTATTACTATCTCCGTTTCTAAATGAACAAGACTTTTGATAGTTTAATTTAAACTACAAAAACGTCTTATATTTGAAAGCAGAGGGTGTACGTAGGAAACATGATGCCGGTTGCCGTAACATGGTTGCCACGGTAGCAACTAGCAACTATAAACATTTACTCACATTTCCTAAAGTTGCATATGATTTCCCAGTTTGCATGGTTAAAATGCTTCAATATTCACTTTTTTCAGGCCGTGCTCGCGCGGCTTGGTCCAGCTTCGCATCGGACAGAGCGCCGCTATATCTCGCCTTCAGCGAGAGGGTAAGAAACCTCGCTGAAGGGGAGACCGAGATGGGCCGGCCAGGATTGCGGGAGGCCACATCCTCCTTTTTCTGTTTTTTTAACGTTTTCTGTTCCCATTTTTGCTTTATTTTTCTTTATTTTTTTATTTATACTTTAAAAATTCTAAATATATAACCAAAATCACTCTATGGAAACCATTTCAAAAATGTTGAATGTGTACAGAAAAAATATTTATCACGTATACAAAATATATAAAAAATTTGATCATGTATTGAAAAAATGTTAGTTAGGCATTTGAAAGTTTTTTAAACAAGTATTGAAAAATGTTGATCAAGCATTTGAAAATGTTCAATGTGTACAGCAAAAATATTGACCATATACTAAAAAATGATGATTTTTAATCATGTATATAAAAATGTTAATCAAGCATTTATTTTTTTTGAACAAGTATTTGAAACATGTTGATCAAACATTTGAACAGTGTTAAACGGGAATAGAAAAAATGTTGACCATGTATTGAAAAAATGATCAATTTTTTGATCATTTATATAAAAAAATTTAATCAAGCATTTGAAAACAATGTTGAACAAGTATTTCAAAAATGTTAATCAAGCATTTGGAAAATGTTAAATGTGCATAGAAAAATGTTGACCATGTGTTAAAAATATATTAATATGTCATTTAGAAAATGTTAATCAAGCATTTAAAAAAATATTAAATGTGCATAGAGAAAATGTTGACCATATATTAGAAAATGTTAATCTTGTGTTTGAAAACTGTTATTCAAGCATTTGAAAAACATAAAAGTGTGTACAGATTACATGTTGACCATGTATTTAAAAAATATTATCCATATATTTGAAAATTTTAATCAAGCATTTGAAAAATGTAGAAAATGTGTATAGATATTTTTTTTGTATATGTATTAAAAATGTAAAATGTGTATCATAAATGTTTTCTTGAGATATACAAAAACTGTAGAGTGATTATGAAAAGAAAAAAAAACAAAATAGGAGAATGAATAATAAAACCAATCATAAAACAAAAGGAATGAAAAATGGAAACAAAAAACCTGATGAGAAATGATAAAGAAATAAATAAAACCGAAAAAAAGAAGAAAAAACTGATGAAAACCGAGAAAGAAATTAAGAAAACCATAGACAAAAGATAGAGAAGTAAAAAACCCAATGAAAACAATGAAAAACAAACGGAAAAAACCTGGGAAGAACGTACAAGAAAGGGCGGAAACCCCCACTAGTTTGGTCCTATGTAGCCCAGCCCTACATGTGTGACATGAACGAAAAATTTCTGATAGAAGTGGGATTCGAAGGTAGCTGCTATTCGTCGCATTTCGCGGCAAATAGACGGCCCTTCGCATGGCACGCGCCCGAGCAGGCCGGTCCATTTGAGTTGAAGTGAAGTGAGCTGTCGGGCGAAAAATGCGCAAAAACAAATGTGCTGCGCGAGCTGGGATTCAAACCACTAAGTTATAGCTTGTGCATGCTACTAGGTAACCAGTCCAGCTATTGAGTATTGTTCACATAATGAGCAGAGCGAACTCTAAAGAACTAAATTTAGCGGTGTAAACTGAAAATTACTGCAAACAATTTTTCAATTTTGAACACTTTATTGAAGTTCCAAATAATTTTTAACAAACGCGAATAAGTTTGAAAATGTCTCATCATTATCTGTAACTATGAAATAAAATTTAAATTCCTGAGCATTATAAAATGTGAACATTTTTTGAATTTGTAAAAAACTAGAAAAAATGAAACATCATTTCAAATTCTGAAAAATGTATTTAAAACACGAAATTTATAAATTCGAAACATTTCTTAAATTTTTAGAACATTTTTAAAACGTCAATAATACTCAAAATTATCGAACACTTTCTGAAAATGTGACCATTTCTTGAATTAGTGATTTTTTTCAAAAACAAGGCCGAATTTTTCAATTCAGAACAAAAAATTTAAACTGAGAGAAATGGGGAAATCCTGAACAATTTTGAAAATGCAAACATTTTCTATATATGTGAACAAAAAATTGAAGCATAAATTTTTCGAACATTTTTTTTGCATCGGTGAAAACTCTTGAAAACGGGAACAACTTTTGAACTTCAGGAAAAAAATATGAAACGGAGAACAATTTGAAAATCTGATTTTTTTTCTTGAAAATGTGAACATTTTTTGTTTTTTGTATTGGTGAACAAAAAATTGATAATGAATTTTTTTTTCTAAAACTTTGAATTATTTTTGTAAAACACTAAAAAACTTTTAGACATCGAACAATTTTTTAAAGTACAACAATATTTTTAAATGCCGAACAAATTTTGGACACACAAACAATTTGGAATATTTTGAACAATTTGTTCAATATGAAACAAAAATGGAAGAAACAGAAAAAAAGATAAAATGATACAGAAAAACAAAAAGAAAGAAAGAAACTGATTCAGGAAAACCAGAAAAATTAGTTGTGAACCGTCTGGAAAGTTCCCAAAACCGGAACTGCCTAGCTATGCGTACAGTGGGAGCAGGGCCGGCCCAATTGATCACGGTCCTGTGCGTTTGGTCGACCCTTTGACGCAGAGAGCGTGAAATAGGATTTTCCGGATTGGAACCCACACCGCACACCAATGAAATTGGCGGGGCACTAACAACTGGACCTAAACCACTTGGTTGTCTACTATCCGCCGACAAAGCTATTTAATACTTCTTTTATTGGAACATTAAAAAAATTCTATACCCACATAAACCATTGAAACAAGAAAACGTAAATTTGAAAAAAAAATCATAGATTTGCAATAAAAAAGTTTACTAGCATGGATTTTTTTAGAAAGCTAATCAAATTTGAAAAAATTCACGGGACTCTGGAAAAAAGTTCACAAACTTAAAAATAGTTCCTGAGTTTTCAAAAAAGTTTATCGAATTTGATATAAAGTTCAAAAACTTACAAAAAGTTCATTAATTTTGAAAAAAATATTGAATTTGGAAAAAAGTTCATCGATTTGTAAAAGGGTTCATTGATTTTGAAAAAAAGCATCATCGAATTTGGAAAAAAGTTCAAGCAAAAATTGGTACACAAACTTCTCAGAAAAGCATCCAATGAACCGCGAACAGTAGAAAGAATAAAAAGAAAAGAGGTACGTGGTCATACCCGATGATGCATCCTAGTGGTTTCACCGTTTCAAACTGAAGAAGAGGTCGGTAGTTCAACCCACGACACTCGCGTTGTTTTTTTTGTAGTTTAACACAAAAGAGAAAAAAGCTAATTGGGCCAGCCCAGAGGCGGTGTGCGCCAGTTGGGAAATTAGCCTATACTAGTAGAACGCCCATGCGGTGCTATGGGCTACAATGCATGTACTTACGAAAGCATCTCTGGTCTGAACTCTTAATCCAATTATGCCCCTCAATATAGTCTGTTAAGCCTACTTCTTTTTAAAAATGTACACTTTTGTTACTTTCGTTGTTGGTAAATCATGAAGAAAATTTTGAGTTGCAAAATAAAATTCACAAATTAGACATGCATGACTTGGTATCAAGAATGATTGCTTAGATAATTTTTGGAACGTGTGCTCACACACGTATCCATTAAAAAACAATTATATTAACAAAAATCCAAGAGTTTGTACAATTCGTGAATGTATGCGGTTAACATGTACTCCCTCCGCTCCTTTACATAAGGTATATTTGTTTTTTGATAAAATTCCACAATGTAAGGTGCATTTCTTCTAATTCCTTGTAATTCCATTCTTGACTCTCTATAAAAAGTGAAGTATCTCTCCCCGATTGCAGGTATCCTCATTGTAGAGAAAAAAGGAAAGTATCTCTCCTGATTGTGTGTATCTCTTCCTTCCTGTACTAAATGATTTACTTGCCATTAATCAACTAATAGAAAAGGATAATTTCGTCCTGGATTGTCTATACTTATGTGCCTTGATCACCGTGCCAGAAATAATGCACCTTATATAAAGGAATGGAGGGAGTAATTGTGAAAAAAAGTCTATAGGAAGCTCGCTTTCTGCTCTCAGGGTGGTGGTAGCTAGGTTGACCCATCTGTGCTCGTCTGGCCGTCCGCTACAACACTCATCCCATGATGAAAATAATGCATGGATAGGCAGATGATGGTACGAGGGACATCGATTGGGTGAAGAATCTTCCCGCAATTGCCTCTCGACCGGACCGACCCTGAGACACGCTCCTTGGGCACCTCCTTTGAGGACACACGACGGTGATCGGATCAACCATGAGGAGTGTCGTTATTTCAGAGGATGTCAGCCGACAGTGCGCTTTTTTCTATTTTTCATTTTCATTTTTGCGCGGGGCAAGGGAGGTGGGTTTCATGTGCGTATGAGGAGGTGGGGCGGATGGGCTTTTTCGTAGGGGGGTCAATGGGAGGGGAGTTGGAAGTACCACATACAATCTCCAATTCCCTTTAATAGTAGAGATATGGTTGAAGAAACTTCCTATTATTATTTATCTGCATCTTTAATTATAAGTGCATAACTAGTTAATTAATTGCATTGATGGCACAATTTTAAAATTGATTTTGTCACGAAAAAGTCCATATTTAAACAGACTTAATTAATTGCATGCATAATTAATGGTCTGGCTAATTAACCGCATTAATGAATTGATCCCCAAATTGATTTGGTGCTTGGCTTCCAAATCATTTTTCTATTTCTTTTGTTTCTGCGCGAGGCAAGAGAGATGGGTTTTCTTGTGTTGTGGGGAGGTGGGAGCAGATGGTTTTTTCACAAGGGGTGTAAGGGTTTAATAGTAATGATAAATTTGAAAAAATCTCCTACTATTAAATCACTAATTATGTGTGTGACTAATTAAATAATTGCATTAATGGCTCGATTTCATAACTAATTTCATACAAAAAACCTTGTTAAACAGACTTAATTAATTACATGTGTAATTAATTGTCTTGCCAATTAATTTCATTAATCGCTTGATTTCCAAATTGATTAGGGCATGTACAATGGTACTATCTTAAGAGTGCCACGTAGGATAAATGATGAGGTGGAGGAGAGAGACCTCATAAGAAAAGGCTTGAGAAGACAAGAGATGATCTCTTAGCACAATATGTCTCACGACATTTTTAGGAATTGCTAGTTATTGAAGATAAGGCTAAGAGATGATCCATTGTAGACTCTTTTTGTCATCTCTAGATTAAATGCAAAACTTAAGATAAGACTATCTTATCAACCATTGTACATGCCCATAGGTGCTTAGTTTCCAAATCGTTTTGCATTAATGACCGATGATTCTTTTAATAATTGATGTGATCCTCCTGTTTAAGTCTCGATAATACTTTCCATAATTAATATGATACTCACGTCCAAAGAATAATACTCTTAGTAATTAGCATGAGCCTTTCGTTAAACACTCGATGATACTTTTATAATTAACATGATCCTGTTGTCCAAAAAATAATACTCTTCTTAATTAAAGTGATCCTACTATCAAGCGCCCAATAATACTTTCCATAATTAACATGATCCTCCTGTCCAAATAGTGATACTCTTCATAATTAATGTGATTCTTCCGTCCAAATAATGAGAGTCTTCATATTAGTATGATCCTCCTGTCCAATGCTCGATTATACTTTCCAAATTAAACAGACATATTAACTGTCTGGCTAATTAACACACATAATTAACCGGTTTGCCTAATTAATTGCATGCAACTGTGGGCAAGGCAGGAATTGGACAAGAGATAACTGAGACGATTTTTTGAGCATTAATGGATGCATGCGAAACCAAGCAAAACCAAATAACGTACGAACCTCCATCACGACCGCTAGGTTGATGTTAAAAAATCCAAGAGTTTGTACAATTCGTGAATGTGTGCAGTTAACATGTAGTTGTGAAAGAATAAAAAAGGTGTATAGGAAGCTCGCTTCGTGCTCTCAGGGTGGTGGCGGCTAGGTTGATCCATTTGTGCTCATCTGGCTGTCCGCTGCAACACTCGTCCCATGATGGAAATAACGCATGGGTAGGCAAATGATGGTACGAGGGTCATCGATCGGGTGAAAACTCTTCCCGCAATTGCCTCTCGACCGGACCGACCCTGAGATGCGCTCCTTGGGCACTTGCTCTAAGGATGCACGACGGCATTCGGATCAACCCTGTGGAGTGTCGTGTTTCAGAGGATGTCAGCTCGGCAGTGCGCTAGGCAGTGGATCATCGTTGAGGGGGAGGGGTTCGGTAGGAGAACAATCTTTTTTTCTATTTTTTTGTTTTTGCTTTTGCGGGAGGCAAGAAAGTGGGTTTTCTTGTGCGGATGAGGAGGTGGGGCGGATGGATTTTTCGGAGGGGTCAAGGGAGGGGAGTTGGACGTACCCTTTAAAAGTAGAGACATGGTTGACAAAACTTCCTATTATTAATTATCTGCATCCTTAATTAAGTGTCTAACTAATTAATAATTGCATTAATGGCTTGCTTTTAAAATTGATTTTCTCACAAAAAATCCATATTTAAATGGACTTGATTAATTGCATGCGTAATTATTGGCCCGGCTACTTAATTGCACTAATGACTTGATTCCCAAAGTAATGTGGTGGTTGGTTTCCAAATCGTTTTTTTCTTTTCTTTTTGTGTGAGGCAAGGGGGTGGGTTTTCTTGTGCGTGCGGGGAGGTGTTAGCGGATGGTTTTTTTCATAAGGGGGATCAAGGGTTTAATATTAATGACAAATTTTAAAAAAAGTTTCTACTACTAATTATTTGCATCACTATGTGTCTGACTAATTAAATAATTGCATTAATGGCTCGATTTTCATAATTAATTTGGTGTGAAAATCCCTACTTAAATGGACTTAGTTAATTATATATGTAATTAATTGTTTGGCTAATTAATTGCATTAATTGCTTGATTTACAAACTGAGTAGGTGCTTCGTTTCCAAATTGATTTGCATTAATGACTGGTGATATTTTTAATAATTAATGTGATCCTCCTATTAAGTCTCGATAATAATTTTGACAATTAATGTGGTACTCAGGTCCAAAGAATAATACTCTTCGTAATTAATGTAAGCCTTTCGTTAAACACTCGATGATACTTTTATAACTAGTCAATGTGTACGTGCAATGCACGTTAATTTGGAAGTATATTAAGTGCATGCGGATATTAAGTAGGATATTATTTGCGTGTTATTATGTGATTAATTAGCACTATATTTGGCATGAAATTAATTGCACGCTAAACGTGTTGAGCGCTCGACATTGAAGTAGTCTAGGTCGTTGGATTGACATGATTTGATGGCCGAGATTAATTGGATCTACCCCTTTGGGTCTTTTTATATTGGTATAGATTAACATGATCCTCCTGTCCAAACAATAATACTTTTCACAATTATAGTTATCCTACTCAAATGCTCAATAATACTTTCCATAATTAACATGATCCCTCCATCCAAATAATGATACTCTTCATAATTGATGTGATCCTTCCGTCCAGATAATGATACTCTTCATATTAGAATGATCCTCTCGTGCAACGCTCGATTATACTTTCCAAATTAAATGGACATATTAACTGTCTGGCTAATTAACACACATAATTAACTAGTTTGGCTAGTTGATTACATGCAAGTGTGGGCAAGGCAATAATTGGACAAGAGATAACTGAGAGAATTTTTGGGCATTAATGGATGCATGCGAAACCAAACCAAATGACGTACGAACCTACCATCACGACCACTAGGTTGATATTAACAAAAATCTGAGAGTTTGTACATTCGTGAATGTATGTGGTTAACATGTAATTTTTTGAGATTGGTTAACATGTAATTATGAAAGAAAAAAGTCTACAGGAAGCTCGCTTTGTGCTCTTAGGTAGGTGGAGGCTAGGTTGATCCATCTGTGTTCGTCTGGCCGTCGGCTGCAACACTCGTCCCTTGATGGAAATAATGCATGGATAGGCAGATGATGGTACAAGGGACATCGATCGGTTGAAGACTCTTCCCACAATTACCTCTCGACCGGACCAACCCTGACACACGCACCTTGGGCACCTCCTCCGAGGATGCACGATGGCGATCGGATAAATCCTGAGGGGTGTCGTTGTTTCAGAGGATGTCAGCCCGGCAGTGCGTAGGCAGTGGATTATCGTTGAGGGGGAGGGGTTAGGGAGGTGGACGATCTTTTTTCTGTCTTTTCTTTTCGTTTTTGCGTGAGGCAAGGGAGGTGGGTTTTCTTGTGCGTATGAGGAAGTGGGGCAGATGTTTTTTTCATATGGGGGTCAAGGGGAGGGGAGTTAGACGTGCCATGTACGAACTCAAACTCCCCTTTAACAGTAGAGACATGGTTGGGTAAACTTCGTATTATTAATTATCTGCATCTTTAATTAAGTTCCCAACTAATTAATTAATTGCATTAATGGCTTGATTTTAAAATTGATTTTGTCACAAAATAAATCCATATTTAAATGGACTTAATTAATTTCACATGTAATTAATTGTCTGGCTAATTAATTGCATCAATGACTTCATTCCCAAACCGGTTTGGTGCTTGGTTTCCTAATCATTTTCCTATTTTTTTCTTTTGTTTATACATGACACAAGGGAGGTGGGTTCTCTTATGCATGTGGGGAGGTGGGAGCGGATGGGTTTTTCATAAGGAAGATCAAGGGTTTAATGGTAATAATAAATTTGAAAAAACTTCCTACTATTAATTACCGGTATCACTAATTATGTGTGTGACTAATTAAATAATTGCATTGATGGCTCGATTTCATAATTAATTTGAAGCAAAAAAATGTACTTAAATGGACTTAATTAATTACATGTGTAATTATTTGTCTCTCTAATTGATTGTATTTATTTCCTGATTTCCAAATAGATTAGGTGCTTGTTTTACAAATTGTTTTGCATTAATGAGTGGTGATACTTTTAATAATTAAGGTGATCCTCCTATTTAAGTCTTGACAATAATTTCCATAATTAATGTGATACTCACGTCCAAAGAATAATACTCTTCGCAATTAACGTGAGCCTTTCGTTAATCACTCTATGATACTTTTTTAACATGATTTTCATGTCCAAAAAATAATACTTTTCATCATCTATACCAATATAAAAAGACCCAAAGGGGCAGATCCAAAAAATCTGAGCCGTCAAATCAGGTCAATCCAACGACTCAGACTGCTCTAATGGTGAGCGCTCAACACGTTTAGCGTGCACTTAATATCATACCAAATATTAATGTGCTAATCACATAATTAATACACAAATAATATCCTACCTAATATTTATGTGTAATTAATATATTACCTAATATCAACGTGCATTGCACGTACACATTTACTAGCAATTAAAGTGATCCTACTGTCAAACCCTCAATAATAGTTTCCATAATTAACATGATCCTCGTGTCCAAATACTAATACTCTTCATAACTAATGTGAACCTTCCGTCCAAATAATGATACTCTTCATATTAGTATGATCCTCCCGTCGAACGCTCGATTATACTTTCCAAATTAAATAGACATATTAACTATCTGGCTGATTAACACAGATTAAAGAGACATATTAGTAATTAACCGGTTTGGCTAATTAAATTTCATGCAACTGTGAGCAAGGCAGGAAATTGACAAGAGATAACTAAGACGATTTTGAGCATTAATGGATGCTCGCGAAAGCTAACCAAACCAAATGACGTACGTGTAGGGGAACGCAGCAGAAAACAAAAATTTTCCGACCTACGCACCAGCCCAGGACCACTATGGAGACTGCATACATGGTTTGATCTTTTTCGTTACCGACTCGTAGCGCAGCGGGAAGTAGAGTCGATGACGATCGGCGGTGCAGATCCCCGCAGCTAGGATTTACAACCTCCCAACCGCGAGGATGTATACCCTCATCTGCTCCTCAGACAGCCCTCCGGGAGGCGGTCGAACAGCCCCCCGGACGGTGTCGCGGACAGCCCTTCGGGAGGACCTTCGAAACTCGAACGGTCACTCGGACAGCCCTTCGGGAGGACCTTCGAAACTCGGACGGTCACACGGACAGCCCTTCGGGAGGCACTCACGAACTAAGACCGAAACTACGATCTCTCTACAGAGTTGCACACATACGGTGTCAGCTATCCGGCAGGGCTTCGCCGTCCAGAACTAGTTCCTGCCGGAACCCAGACAGCCTTTCGGCTCTACGAAACTATTTCGCTGGGAGGGAGAGAAGAAGCCAGATCATTGCAATGGCATGTATGTGATAAGGGATCATCCTTTAGGCAGCCCCCTCCACCCCTATTTATAGGCCAAGCCCAAGGGTGGCTTCTCCAAGAAGCCAAGGGGGGAAATACCAAAAAGGCCCTCAAGGTGGCTTCTCCAAGAAGCCAAGCAAAAAGCACTTTCACTATTCATGACGACATTTTTCAGCGTCCATTCGAATTGAAAATATTTATGTGGGCTCAGAACATTTCCAGTACCCACTAAAATAATTTTCAACGCGTTCCGAAACAATTTCGGTTTAGTGATTTTCATCTGCGAAAAGCAAACAAGAATGCGTTTTCACTATTCATGAAGACAATTTTTCGCGTCCACTAAATCCGAAAATATTTCTGTGGGTCTTAGAATAATTCCAGTACCCACTAAAATGATTTTGGATTCGTTCTGAAACAATTTCAGATTAGTGAATTTCATCTGCGAAAAACATCTGAAGTGGCTCCGGCAGCTCCGGAACATTTCCGGTTTTTATCTCAGAAAATTCCAAAAAGCTTCCAGAATGATTCTGGCATCCTCCAAGAATTATTAGGCATGTGCCGAAACCAATTTGACTTAATGGTGTATCCCGAAACAACTTTTCGGTATCATCGAAACTTATCCGATGACCTCTCTCTGCGGTACGATTCCGCTGTCCGAAACTTTTCGGTGTCCGAAACTTTTTCGGTGATTTTCTCTCAGACTCCCTGTCTAGTATTCAGCAGATAGATGACCCTTAAGCGTGTGACCCTATAGGTTCGGTGAAGTATAGACATGACCCGGAACCCCTTCCGATCAATGATCAACATCGGAGCCGTGGACACCCATATTGACCCCTATACCCACACGAATAAATATTCGAGTGAACCTCCAGTTGCCGTGTGCTATTCCTGTTGCTTCGCGATATGTTACAAATACCCGAGGTGAGACATGTTGGCATTCCCGTGGATCAACAACTTGTCCACTATGCTAGTGACCTCGTTACCGGTATTGTTCTCTTTTCTCGTTATCGTGTTCCGGCATCCCCGTGATCAAATCACAAAGTGTCTGGCCAGACGATGATGGATACCGTAACACCGAGAGGGCCCAGAGATATCTCTCCGTCGTCGGAGGAGCAAATCCCAATCTTGAGCTATCAAGTTACTTGACACACTTTTCCATGAACCCGTAAGCCGCCGTAATAGCCACCCATTTACGGATGACGTTTAACAAACCCCAAAGTTCATGAAGCAAGCATGAAGAAACTCGATACTCTCATGGTCTAAGGAATCATGCAAACGTTAACCATCTCTTTGTTATGTACCAATAAACTTGTGACGAATGAATCTCATAGCATAACATCATGCCGGGTCGATTCAACACAAATGTTCTCTTAACATTATGCCCTCAAGGTTGCTGACATAGACATGCCCATGATCAGGAAAACATAACCATCATGCAACACTTGAGCTAGTCTTAGAGGCCAGACTAGGAATACATTTTACCGTTTATTATTCCACACGTGCATATGAGTCTTCCTCCGAGCCTCGTGGTTATTGCAGACTCGAGAACCATAGCAGTTATAGCATGGAACATAAACATAATTATGAACTCGGAGATAAATAATATCATTTATTATTGCCTCTAGGGCATATCTCCTATAGACTCCCACTTGCACTAGAGTCAATAATCTAGCTTATGCTAATGCACTTCACACCTGTGGAACACCGGTGTAAATATGCTTCGCTTGTGGTATAGCCTGATGTCCAACGGATCTGACGACTTCAGTTCCGTGTGTATCTTTGCATGTCCTCGCGTTTTCACATTTTCACAAAATTCATATTTTGTGTGGACTTGGCTTTGTATGTATGTGAATCACAGGTCGAACCTGGATTCCTCAGACTGAGTTATGGAGCAACTACCTGCAGTAGTGTCCCATTGTCAAAAGCCATCTTGGAACTATACTAAGTTCATGAATGAACTATATGATTCAACATCTTCTTTGTCGCTTCTAAAGCGTCAACATACTTAGCCCTTGTTATAGAATTCGCCACAATAACTAGTTTGAACAAATTCCAACTAACTGTGCCACCACATTGTGTGTTACACAAAACCCTTAACTTAAATCGAAAATCGCACGGTGAAAAGATGAAGACTATCGATGTAACATTTTACAACGAACTCTTCATGATCTCCGCTTGCAAGAAAACATATCATCAGTACTTACTCTAGTACTCAATGACATCTTTCACTGTTGTCCCACGATCAGTACTTTGATCACTTTAGTATCCATACTCGCAACACCTTGGGAGTATCGGACATATCTGGTTGTTCTACATACCATGGAATACATGATTAATCCAACCACAAAAGTGTGTGGAATCTGCATCATGTATTTTACTCATCAGTGTTTTGGGACACCGAGTCTTGCAAAAACTCCTTCCATGTGACTTTGGCAAGAATCACTCCTTGGCGTTTTAAATGCTAAAAGGTTTTAGCATCTTGTCAATATGTATTCATTGCTTAGCCCCATTAGGTAAATCTATCTCCATAGATCATCATGCCTAATATTGAGGCTATTTAGCCTAAGCACTTCATCGAAAAACTATTTTCAAATGAAGTCCTAATTCGTGTCAAGAAATTTATTACCAATTACCAATGTGCCAAGCACATAAGGTTTTTAGAAATATTATTACGCTCCCACTTACTTTCTTGAATTACAAGCATCTTCGTTACCCATTGATGAAGTCAAAACCCCTTTGACCATTTCATCAAAACACGAAGATTCCAACTCCATTTTGCTCTCTTCTGTCCATTGCTGGAACTCTGAAGTTTGCATACCTACTAGCATCCTCTGGATCGACAAGTTACTTTGGACTGTATCATATACAAGTCCTAGCTTTCATTTCCATCAGATGGAAATCCTTTTATCATCCATGTTTCATATCTCATGATTGAAATATGTATTAATTGCTAGTTCAACCCGAACCGACTTTAAGCATCGCTACGATGAAAACAACCTCATCGTAGTCAACTCTTGAACTTGTTATTTCAACAAGTCGAGCTTTATGGATAAAACATTTTTATCCGTATCAGTTTTAAGTTCCATAAATGTTCGTTAGACTCTAAGTCTTCCGAAAGGTGTATCAAGGTTTTAATCTTGAATCACTTATATGGAAACTAACTCGGGTTGTATTGGCATTTAGCCAATTCTGGAGTCAGGGCCCATCAACGCTTCCTTGTGTATCGTAGGTATAATGTTGTCTAACAACAATATCTCGTTTGCGCACCTGAGAGGTTTGCACAAGCCTTGCCTACGTGGTTCAGCTGCAAGTTCGACCGAAGTTCATACATTTTATTGTAGAGACTTCCGTATCAGTCGCAGTAGGAAACTCTGGAATTACTTCCAAGGTCTCTTTCCTTTGATCTGATGAAGATACTGTTTATCTCGTCGAGTTGCACTATTCTCCCACTCACCTTTTAGAAAGAACCATTCTCTTTAAAAGCATACCGTTCTTTGTGGCAAACCTATTTGCCTCGGTATAGTGAGAGAGGAATACCCAATGACTTGGGATAACCTACAAAGTAGCACTTGTCTGATTTGGAATAGGTTTGTAACCTTTTACACAAGCCCCATATTCCAAATGTTAAGAAAAGATATAACATGGTTGGGCGTACCATACCATGGCTTCATTTCAACAGACCCGATGTAGCTCTTTTCAGTGTAAAAGCCGCAGTCTCTAAAGCATCACTTTAAAAAGGATAATGGCAAATTTATTTATGTCATCTTTGACCTTACCATGTCATAAATGGTTAGATTACATCTCCACGGACTTTTCACTTGCAGTGGTGTTCCAGGAGGTGCAAGTTATGAAACCCCTTTCACAACTCATCAGACATTCGCTAAACATGTAACTCAAATATTCCTTTGTGCAATCAAATTGCAGAAACATAATTTTCTTGTTACAATAACTTCTACTTCATTTTTGAAAACCTTTCGAATGATTTCAAAAGATCCAGACTTCCGTCTCATCAAGTAAATATCCATATATCTACTTGAGTCATTTCTGAAGATAAATAAATCCACCACTAACAACACTTATCGGACTACACACATCAAATGTATGATCACTAATAAGTTTGTTGTTCGTTCCTTATTGCCTATGAGCGGTATTTTAGTCACTTCACATTTCGGAGGAAAGTTGCAAGTGTCAGATGATTCAAAATCAAAAAGACTTCAAAATCCATCATAATGGAATTTTCCATGCGGGTTTCTCCAATGTGACCAAATGTAGTGCCACACTTGTGTGGTATTATTTTAGTCTTGCGACATTTAGCATCAGTGTTATGGATGTATCATATTGCCCTCAATATTCATAACATACGTCCCATCTTGGATGGAAGCATGGCCCTTCATGTTATTCATAATACTTAACAACAATTGTTGTTTTTACGAACAACTCTTTTGCAACAAACATTGTGCAATGGGCTAGAGTGTATGAAACTCTAAAATGAATTATGAAAGTAAACCCAGAGGTATTGTATTATTATCAATATTCATAACATACATCTCATTCATAATGAAAGTATGGCCCTTGTGTTATTCATAACATCGAACATAAAAGGTTCTCTTATGAACAACCTTCTTGCAAGATACCTTATGCAATGGGCTAGAGTTTTTAAAACTCTAAATGAATTATGAAAATAAATACAGACGGCAATACACCGATGGAAGGTATAGAAACATTTACTATGTTCCCTGTGTATACCTTAACCTCATTTCTGGCTAGTCTTTTTAGGCCATAGTAGCTCTTACAGTGATTCGCAATTGAATGCAATCGAGCGGGTATCTTTGTGATTAACTCACAATACCCAAGAATTAGTGATTAACATGTTTAACCATAATTCCCAAGAACTATATCTTTGACCAGCCTACTATACATCAAAAACTTGTATGACATTCATACATGAGCTGGATATTCCAGTCATCTTTCTTTCTGCCTTTATACTTCTAACAGTTTAACTTTTAGTATTTCTCCTACTCACAAAAGAAGCACCCAACTTAAGAGTGGTGTTAGCCCCGGACTTCCTAGGCGTGTAAGTCATACTAACACCCTTTGGACACTTCCTTTCTCTTTAAGTTGTTGTTTTATTCACCTTTCATTATATGACAGGCGTTCTTCTGGATCCCTTTCCCAACAGTCAAATGCATAGTAAACACTTTTACTAATACTTGCAAACAAACATTGCTTTGTTTGTATCTGAAAATAATTTTCAGTTCCATGAATATCATATAACTATCCCAACTTTCGAAATTTGGGTTTCATGGAAGCAAACATATTGCACTTGACTGAAATGGAATTATAGCTTTTGGATCGAAGGACGAGAGTCACATGATCCATAGCATTAGCGGGAGGATACGGAAAGCATGCGATAGGACAAAGTCCTTCTCGGCACTTTTGAGGACAATCCTCATATTACGTTACCAATCGTAAAGTTTTAACCAGATATTTAACAGTTATTCAATTTTAATAGGGAAGGTGGAAACGCGAGCCATTATTCTACAACTATTTTGCAAGAAACACTTAGACAGTGTTCATAATTAATTGCACTGAGAATTAAACATGTTAATTCAACAGTACGCTCCCACTCAAATCAATATCTCTCACAATTAATTTTGAGTGATACAAGATCCAGACTTCAATTCATCGCCATAGAATCATCATCTCATAACGGGAATTTTAATCGGTAGGCCAACTTGCCGATCACATCTCTATGTGACTCTTGCTCATCTTTCGATGCGTGTGTTCCGAGCTCAGGACGATCCTGCCATGAACGTCAAGACAACCAAGTGATCTTGCTGCGAGGTCTGACCTCACCCGCCTCACACTTCTCTAATCGTTCGTACCCATGCATCCATGGCGCACCCCGAAAAGATAGGTGCCGTGACGGTGCTACACTTGGGAGAACACTAGCTACTTGATATTTTAAGTGAGAGATCACCCTAATAAAAGCGACTACCGCGCAATCAAGAAGGGTGCATCATAAGGGATAAACATCTCAGGCAATTCGTAATAGCATGATATGGTATAGCCCTTTCTGACGGAGAAGTATTTCATTTCTTCGTCTTTGGCATTCGCGTCGGTGTTCACCTTCGCGAAGATTGCCACCACCTTGTTGATGCACCAGATAATATTGCTATCTCTATAGCTAACAAAATAATGCATTACAACAAGGTTGACACGCAGGTCATTAAAGTGCAATCATATGGCTCCAGCCATCATGCCGAATCATGACACGCAGGTCATGTTAATCAAATTACATCATATAGTCATCTCATACATAATCGAATTAGTATGAGCCCTGCTATACCACATCACATGCACATCCTGCAAAACCAAGTTAGACGCCTCTAATAGGTTTATGCAAAATTTTATTTTACGTGGCTTGTAAGGTTTTGACTTAAACCGCAGCTACCAACATTTTATCATCAAGTATGATTATTCAAGTTGCTACATTAACATCTCGGGGTGTATGAAACACGAGATAATTAAATCTCGAGCCCCATACTAAACTTCATCATACGCATGACCCCCGTGCAGATAATATCTGCAATGCCCTTTCATCTGCGAATTTCATCTTTCTTTTGACTACGGCAGAACCCAAAGAACTGATAGCACTTCCATGATCAATCAGGATCACGGATTGCCAGAACTTTGTAAAATTCCACCATGCTGTCTCGAGATTGAGCAAACGCAAATTCTAGGGAAGCAACAAGAACCTCGGGTAACAGATTTCATCTGTCACCCGCATAAATAATTTTCAGCAATAGATCTCATCTACTACCTAATTATATTATGCAATACCCATACATCTCCATGTATTCTAGATCGAAACCTGCATCTACGCATAGCACGGCTCTTGATGCCACTGTAGGGGAACGCAGCAGAAAACAAAAATTTTCCGACCTACGCACCAGCCCAGGACCACTATGGAGACTGCATACATGGTTTGATCTTTTTCGTTACCGACTCGTAGCGCAGCGGGAAGTAGAGTCGATGACGATCGGCGGTGCAGATCCCCGCAGCTAGGATTTACAACCTCCCAACCGCGAGGATGTATACCCTCATCTGCTCCTCAGACAGCCCTCCGGGAGGCGGTCGAACAGCCCCCCGGACGGTGTCGCGGACAGCCCTTCGGGAGGACCTTCGAAACTCGAACGGTCACTCGGACAGCCCTTCGGGAGGACCTTCGAAACTCGGACGGTCACACGGACAGCCCTTCGGGAGGCACTCACGAACTAAGACCGAAACTACGATCTCTCTATAGAGTTGCACACATACGGTGTCAGCTATCCGGCAGGGCTTCGCCGTCCAGAACTAGTTCCTGCCGGAACCCAGACAGCCTTTCGGCTCTACGAAACTATTTCGCTGGGAGGGAGAGAAGAAGCCAGATCATTGCAATGGCATGTATGTGATAAGGGATCATCCTTTAGGCAGCCCCCTCCACCCCTATTTATAGGCCAAGCCCAAGGGTGGCTTCTCCAAGAAGCCAAGGGGGGAAATACCAAAAAGGCCCTCAAGGTGGCTTCTCCAAGAAGCCAAGCAAAAAGCACTTTCACTATTCATGACGACATTTTTCAGCGTCCATTCGAATTGAAAATATTTATGTGGGCTCAGAACATTTCCAGTACCCACTAAAATAATTTTCAACGCATTCCGAAACAATTTCGGTTTAGTGATTTTCATCTGCGAAAAGCAAACAAGAATGCGTTTTCACTATTCATGAAGACAATTTTTCGCGTCCACTAAATCCGAAAATATTTCTGTGGGTCTTAGAATAATTCCAGTACCCACTAAAATGATTTTGGATTCGTTCTGAAACAATTTCAGATTAGTGAATTTCATCTGCGAAAAACAGCCAAAGCGGTACCGGCAGCTCCGAAACATTTTCGGTTTTTATTTCTGAAAATTCCAAAAAGTTTCCAGAATGATTCTGGCACCCTCCAAGAATTATCAGGCATGTGCCGAAACCATTTTGACTTAATGGCATACCCCGAAACAACTTTTTCGGTTTCACCGAAACTCATCCGGTGACCTCTCTCTGCGGTACGATTCCGCTGTCCGAAACTTTTCGGTGTCCGAAACTTTTTCGGTGATTTTCTCTCAGACTCCCTGTCTAGTATTCAGCAGATAGATGACCCTTAAGCGTGTGACCCTATAGGTTTGGTGAAGTATAGACATGACCCGGAACCCCTTCCGATCAATGATCAACATCGGAGCCGTGGACACCCATATTGACCCCTATACCCACACGAATAAATATTCGAGTGAACCTCCAGTTGCCGTGTGCTATTCCTGTTGCTTCGCGATATGTTACAAATACCCGAGGTGAGACATGTTGGCATTCCCGTGGATCAACAACTTGTCCACTATGCTAGTTACCTCGTTACCGGTATTGTTCTCTTTTCTCGTTATCGTGTTCCGGCATCCCCGTGATCAAATCACAAAGTGTCTGGCCAGACGATGATGGATACCGTAACACCGAGAGGGCCCAGAGATATCTCTCCATCGTCGGAGGAGCAAATCCCAATCTTGAGCTATCAAGTTACTTGACACACTTTTCCATGAACCCGTAAGCCGCCGTAATAGCCACCCATTTACGGATGACGTTTAACAAACCCCAAAGTTCATGAAGCAAGCATGAAGAAACTCGATATTCTCATGGTCTAAGGAATCATGCAAACGTTAACCATCTCTTTGTTATGTACCAATAAACTTGTGACGAATGAATCTCATAGCATAACATCATGCCGGGTCGATTCAACACAAATGTTCTCTTAACATTATGCCCTCAAGGTTGCTGACATAGACATGCCCATGATCAGGAAAACATAACCATCATGCAACACTTGAGCTAGTCTTAGAGGCCAGACTAGGAATACATTTTACCGTTTATTATTCCACACGTGCATATGAGTCTTCCTCCGAGCCTCGTGGTTATTGCAGACTCGAGAACCATAGCAGTTATAGCATGGAACATAAACATAATTATGAACTCGGAGATAAATAATATCATTTATTATTGCCTCTAGGGCATATCTCCTACAGTACGGACCTACCATCATGACCGCGAGGTTGATATTAACAAAAATATGAGAGTTTGTACAATTCGTAAATTTATGCGGTTAACATTTATTTGTGAAAAGAAAAAAGGTCTATAGGAAGCTCGTTTTGTGCTTTCAGGGTGGTGGTGGCTAGGTTGATCCATTTGTGCTCGTCTGGCCGTCCGTTGCAACACTCGTCCCATGATAAAAATAATGCATGGATATGCAGATGATGGTAAGAGGGACATCGATCGGGTGAATACTCTTCTCGCAATTACCTGTCGACTGGACCGACCCTGAGACACGCTCCTTGGGCTCCTCCTTTGAGGACGCACGATGGCGATCGGACCAACCCTGGGGTGTGTCGTTGTTTCAGAGGATGTCAGCCTGGAATGCGCTAGGTAGCGGATCATCGTTGAGGGAAGGGGTTCAGGAGGAGGACAATTTTTTTCTTTTTGCTCGAGGCAAGGGAGGTGGGTTTTCGTTCATATGAGGTGGGCTGATGGGTTTTTTGTAGGGGGGTCAAGGGGAGGGGAGTTGGACGTACCACGTAAAGTCTCCAACTCCCCTTTAATAGTAGAGACATGGTTGAAAAACCTTCCTATTATTAATTATCTGCATATTTATTTAAGTGCCTATCTAA
The DNA here is from genome assembly GCF_018294505.1 of Triticum aestivum. Taxonomy (NCBI): domain Eukaryota; kingdom Viridiplantae; phylum Streptophyta; class Magnoliopsida; order Poales; family Poaceae; genus Triticum; species Triticum aestivum. The sequence goes on from NC_057814.1 coordinate 26,693,818, forward strand.
TAATTAATTAATTGCATTAATGACTCGATTTTAAAATTGATTTTGTCATTAAACAATTCATATTTAAACGGACTTTATTAATTGGACATGTAATTAATGGTTTGGCTAATTAATTGCACTAATGACTTGATTCCCAAACTAATTTGGTGGTTGGTTTCCAAATCATTTTTTTCTTTTTTTTTTCTTTTCATTCTACGTGTGGCAAGGGAGGTGGGTTTTCTTGTGTGTGGGGGAGGTGGGAGCGGATGGCTTTTTCATAAGGGGGGTCATGTGTTTAATAGTAATGATACATTTTGAAAAGCCTTCCTACTATTAATTATCTGCATCACTAATTATGTGTCTCGCTTATTAAATAATTTCATTGATGGATCAATTTCATAATTAGTTTGATGCAAAAAATCCTCACTTAAACAAACTTAATTAATTACATGCATAATTAATTGTCTAGCTAATTAATTACATTAATTGCTTGATTTCCAAATTGATTAGGTGCTTGGTGTCCAAATTGTTTTGAATTAATGTTTGGTGATACTTTTAATAATTAACGTGATCCTCCTGTTTAAATCTCGGCAATACTTTCCATAATTAATGTGATACTCAGGTCCAAAGAATAATACTCTTCGTAATTAGCATGAGCCTTTCGTTAAACACTCGATGATAATTCTATAACTAACATGATCCTCCTGTCCAAGTGATCCTACTATCAAATACTCGGCAATACTTTCCATAATTAACATGATCCTCCCGTCCAAATAATGTTACTCTTCAAAATTAATATGATCCTTCCGTTGAAATAATGATACTCTTCATATTAGTATGATCCTTCCGTCCAACACTCAATTATACTTTTCAAATTAAACAAACATATTAACTATCTAGCTAACTAACACACATAATTAATTGGTTTGGCTAATTAATTGCATGCAACTGTGGGCATGACAGGAATTGGGCAAGAGATAACAGGGATGATTTTTGGGAATTAATAGATGTATGTGAAACCAAACCAAAACAAACGACGTACGAACCTACAATCAGGACCGTAGAGTCCCCCTTTAAGGGTAGAGAGATTCTGTTTTTTTTCCTGTTTTCTTTATGCGTGAGGCAAGGGAGGTGGGAGCGGATGTGTTTTTTCATAAGGGATTAAGAGCTTAATAGTAATGATAAATTTGAAAAAACTTCTTACTATTAATTATCTCCATCACTAATTATGTGTATAAATAATTAAATAATTGCATTAATGGCTCGATTTCATAATTAATTAAATCCCTACTTAAAAGGACTTAACTAATTAAATGCACAATTAATTGTCTGGCTAATTAATTGCATTAATTGCTTGATTTCCAAATTGATTAGGTGCTTGGTTTCAAAATTGTTTTGCATTAATGACTGGTGATACTTTGAATAATTAACATAATCCTCCTATTTAAGTCTCGATAATACCTTACATAATTATTATGATACTCACGTCCGAAGAATAGTATTCTGCGTAATTAACACGACATTTTGTTAAACACTCGATGATACTTTTATAATTAACATGATCCTCCGGTCTAAAAATAATACCCTTCATAATTAAAGTGATCCTAGTGTCAAACGCTCGATAATGATTTCCATAATTAGCATGATCCTCCCGTCCAAATAATGATACTCTTCATAATTAATGTGATCCTTCCATCCCAATAATGATACTCTTCATATTAGTACTGTCATCCTCATGTCCAATGCTCGATTATACTTTCCAAATTAAATGGACATATTAACTGTCTGGCTAATTAACACACATAATTAACTGGTTTGGCTAATTAATTGCTTGTAACTGTGGGCAAGTTAGGAATTGGACAAGAGATAACTGGGACAATTTTTGGGCATTAATGGATGCATGCGAAAACAAACCAAACCAAACGACGTACGAACCTACCATCACGATCGCAGACTCCCCCTTTAGGAGTAGAGAATTGCTTGATTTCCAAATTGATCAGGTGCTTGGTTTCCAAATGTTTCGCGTTAATGACTGGTGATACTTTTCATAATTAACATAATCCTCCTGTTTAAGTCTCGATAATACCTTACATAATTATCATGATACTCACGTCTGAAGAATAATATTCTGCGTAATTAACGCTGCATTTCGTTCAACACTTGATGATACTTTTATAATTAACATGATCCTCCCATCTAAAAATAATACTCTTCATAATTAAAGTGATCCTAGTGTCAAACGCTCAATAGTAATTTCCATAATTAGCATGATCCTCCCGTCCAAATAATGATACTCTTCATAACTAATGTGATCCTTCCATCCCAATAATGATACTCTTCATATTAGTAGTGTGATCGTCATGTCCAACGCTCGATTATACTTTCCAAATTAAATGGACATATTAACTGTATGGCTAACTAACACGCATAATTGACTGGTTTGGCTAATTAATTGTATGCAACTGTGGGCAAGTCAGGAATTGGACAACAGATAACTGAGATGATTTTTGGGCATTAACGGATGCATGCGAAACCAAACAAACCAAACGACATACGAACCTACCATCACGATCGCAGACTCCCCTTTTAGGAGTAGAGAAATAGAGAAATGCCGTATTTCTTAGCTGTGTGGGTTTGCCTTTGCGGGCTGCTGCTTTTTTTCCACTGAAATCACCAGTAAAGAGTTAGCCCTTCTAAAGGTCACTCCTCATTTTCTCAGGCGTTGATAACTGATGCACTGCATGTGCACCACTTGTTGTAACATGTGAGTTTTTCCTTTTTTTCGTACATCCGTTTATTAAAAATATTTATCTCTTGAACCATGCGTCTAAATACCGAACCATTTTCACCGTCTGATTTATCACGTCGAGATTTTGATACTAGATCCCATGCTAATAGGTTTCGGTTATTTTTACTAGAAAAGTGGAAAATATAAAAAACCAGGACCCAAAAAATGTTTTTTTTTCAAAAACCATGAAAAATGGGTAATAAAAATAATGTCAAAGACAAACCAGAGCCCGAAAGCACGGCTGCGGTTTTCCTTTTTTTGTGAAAGCACACGACGTGTTTCTCGCGGAATCACGGTTGTGCTTCTCATGGAAATTTAGGCAAAATCTGAAAATCGGAAAACCCTATCTAAAACCCGAAAACCGTATACGGAGAGATAAAAAATGAAATCTAGAGGACGCGCCCAGCATGCAATATGTGAGGTGGCTGGACGCACCACTTATGTGCTCTCAGACAAAAAAAAACCTT
>NC_057814.1:26697172-26705732 GCF_018294505.1 Triticum aestivum
TAACAAAGTGGGAGCATCAATGTTACCTGAGTAGGCGACTTTTGGAAGGTTCCTGGGAGCTCCCGGTCCGGGTTTGCAAAGCTTCCAAGTCGGGTTTGTATGTTTTTTCTCAGACATATTTTCTAGTGTTTGAGTGTTTTTTTATGTGTTTCATTCAGCGGATTTCATTAGTTCTATTTTTTAACCTTTTTCTTTGATTTTCTATGTTGCCTTCAATGTTTCTCTTTTGGTTTTGGTTTTTATGTTTTTTACCGGGTTTATTTTTTAAACATGTCTACTTTTTCATACTCATTGTACCTTTTTTGTATAAATCAAAAATATTTTTCAAATACATGATTAAAATGTTTTCAAGTATATATATTGATGGCTACTTTTTTTATACACATTGTACATTTTTTAATACATATGAATCATTCTTATACACGTTCAACATTTTTAAATACATGATTGCCATTTTCTAAATACATATTCTGATGTATAACTTTTTTAACAGAAAATCCACATTTTGCATATTCATCAGAAACTGTTTTATACATATTTAATATTTTCTGAATACATTATTAACATTTTTAGACACATGTTTTTGGATTTTTTTTTGAATACGTCTCAAACATTTTTCAAAGACATGGTGAGACATTTTTTGAATGATAGGAAACATTTTTTGTAAAGTACGTGAACATTTCTTACGTGGCACAAACATTTTTCTACAAATGTCAACATTTTATTTTCAAATGCATGAACGTTCTTTGTAATGGCATGAAACATTGTTTTGAATTACATGAACATTCTTTGTAATGGCATGAAACATTGTTTTGAATTACATGAACATTTTTTACTTTGTATGAACATTTCTGAAAAATGTCATGTACAATTTTTGAAAGATGTGAACAATTTTTGAAATGACACAAACCTTTTGTTTGAATGTTATCAGTAGTTTTAAAAATACGCTAACAAAATTTTATATTGTGTAAACATTTTTCAGAATATTTTTATTTAATTTTAGGTTCTGAAATATATGCATTTAGAATATTTTCGTAAATATGAACAAAATAAAAAAGGGAACAAATGGGAAACAGAGGAGAAAATGAACCTGTGAAGGAACCTACTTGGGCCGGCTCATTTGTAGCGCCGGGAGGGCGCGCTTGCAGCGAGATCAGTCTCAGTCTCGTAGGAAGCGAGGTATAGCCGCACCTTGCGTCAGACGCCATTCGTGTTTAACCCTTAAATAATTGCCAGCCACAGCAATAAACACCATTGGCCGTGTCCTGCTCTGCCCATGAGAAGAAAAAAAAACATGCCTTCGTCCACCTGCCGAAGAAGGTAACTCCGGTCTGGAAGTCATGTATGAATAACTGTGCTAAAGTCAGACGTGGATGGGGCTGTGTCGCGAGAGAGAATTTGCGGGGTTGTATCTGCTATTTGCCGTGGTCAGAATGGGATGTATCTCGGGTCGTCGGCCTTTGTTCCTCCTGGTGCCATCAATCCCACGTCCCTGGAAGCCTTAGCATGTCGGGAAGCCCTTTGCATTGGTTGATGACTTCTATCCAGAGGCTACATGTTGCTTCAAATTGCCTTAGTGTTGTCAAAGACATATAGGCAGGAAGTGAAGGAAGGCATGAACCTATAGTCAGAGAAATAAACGCTAGGAGATCTTCTTATATAATATTCGGTGTAATTTCTTTCAAGAATTTAGAAGCGTAAATTTCAAGATGACATGCCGGCTCAGTCTCTCGGAGGTGCTCATAGGGGTAGGGTGTGCGTGTGTGCGCGTTCATAGGGGTGAGTGTATGCGCGTATGTATGAGCGCTTGCGTCTGTATTGATGTTCAATTTTTTTTTTATTAAGCACACAACTTAGCTAGGTTTACATTATCTCCAGACCAAGGCCGCCATGTTTAGCTAGGACAACCCTATATGATACTATTTTGTATCCCTATGTTGATTGATCAATAAAACCTAGCAGGTTGTTCTAAGAAAAATACGCCGACCCGCGTTCTCCTTGCGGTGGCAGCGGTAATTCAGTTGCTTCATTTTAAATTTCAAATAATCTCCCCAATTTTTATTATTGGCAAGAGATTATGGACGGATAGAGTTTGGCAAGACTGGTCTGATTCGTTGCACATGCATACGGATGGTTTGTGTCGAATCACATCGAGGATAAGGAAGCACATCAGAAATTTCCATACAATCTTACGTACCATGGAAAATGTTTGACGGTACCAACAATGGATCAGACATCCGATTTACTGGAGCAGCATGTTTCAGTTATAGCAACCTTTGCCCGGCATCAAATCACACGTACGGGATACCCTGGAAATCATTCCTAAACTAAATCAAAGACTCTTCTATATACCGAGACGATGCGCGCAGTCCTGCACCGCAGGCGCCGTACCATGGACCATCCCGGGAAACCATGCCTCCTCGTCTTCCTGACGACCGTCCTACTCGTCCTTGCAGTTCTTGGCCCATGCGTTCTCGCAGATGGCAGCAAAGATGTTGGTATGTTTACGCTCTCTCTCCGTGCACGGAGCTGGTGTTTGTTTGCATCAACACGTACGCGCATCAAGTGCAAGTTGATTTTTCATATGTTTGCTGCATGCAGATGCAGGAGCCAATAACGGGATGCAGACCCCCGAGGTCGGGCGGGCCAACGTCACCGTCAGGAACGCCGCCGGCTGCGCCCCGGGCCAGCCCGGATGGCACCCCGGAGGCCCTGGCCACCCCGGATGGCACCCCCCAGGCAACGTCCCCGGGCACCCCGGAGGCCCCGGATGGCACCCCCCTGGCAACGTCCCCGGGCACCCCGGGGGCCCCGGATGGCACCCCCCGGGCAACGGATACGGCCAGCCCGGAGGCAACGGGTACCATCAGCCGTGGACGCCGACTCCGACGCCGCAAGTGCGCAGCCCTATCAGGAGCGCCGCCGCCGCCGACCACCGGCACGGGCATTGCGCGGCGGGCTTCTCTGTATTCCTCCTTGGTGCCATCGTCAGCTGGTTGCTTCGTTTTTAATTAGCGAGACCTGAATTACGTACCTTTAGACAATTAGATTATGGGATGCATGCAAGCAATATATCACGATCGATTTAGATCAAAAAGGCTAATTAGGCCGAGTCTTTTTTTTTTTTGAGAAACAGGCTGAGTCTTGTAAGTCAATGCCATCAGAAGATGTCAAGAAAAGGGTACGTAGTGCCTGAATGTTTTGGGTGTAAATTGAATATTTTTTGTCATCGGATCTTCTTGGGCCCTGTGTCTTCTACGGTTTTCTATTTCAGCTTCCTTCCTCCTCCGAAACCGCCCATGACCATTGGCCCATCCACCTAGCGTCTTGCTCCCCTCACTACAGCTTTCCAGCGACCGCCTCAATGCCCCGTCCTCACCGCCCTGCCCTCATCCCCGACCATCCTTCTAAACCTTTTCTATCATTAATCTTGCGAGCCAACACACTCCATCTACACTAGTCAACCCTCTTACTCGTCTCCAAACCGTGACATCGCAGCTCGCTGCCACTATGGACGGAGTTGCAGCTCGTTGCCACTTGCATATTCATACTCACCAATAGATTTTTTTGAGGGATTACTCACCAATAGATGAGCAAGTTGTATGTTTCGACTTCATACTGTATGGGCTGGGACGCCTGAACACCATGGCCGAGACCGTTTATTTTCCAACGGTATGGGCCGGCTAGGTGCCCCTGTTTGCCATCTTTGACGACCCTTGGAAGAAAATTGCCCCGTCACATGAGCTGATGGACCTTCGATGGCACATGGTGATGCGTGGATGGTCTCATTGCGCCATGGTGTAGTATATGCGCCATGGTGATGCGTGGATGGTCTCATTGCGATGGACCTACAATACTCAGGGTTAGTCATCATTGATCCTTTGCTTGCTTCTACTTCTGATTTTTTCCCCTTCAAAATGAAGATGTGTTCTGAATTTGGCTTTTGCATACGTTGTATTATTCCAATTAAAAACTAGTCTCTTGATTAATGCTCAGAGGAACTTCACATTTAGTTTGGAAAGTAATTTTTTTTGCACTACTAGAAAAAAAGGCTGTTAGTGGCGCACCTATTTTGAAAGGGATCTTGCTTCATGTTTAGTTGTTTTTGTGAGTTTGTTTAGGGTTTGTGTCAAGCTTAGGAAGACGAGATTTTCCCCGTTTAGCCCCCGTTTTGATGATGGAATGAGGTTTTTGCCGTCTAGCCGCCGTTCCGATGATGCGTCTAGCGTCATTGGAGGGCCTGTGGAGATGTGTCTCCGACGGATATCCCGGGATTCGGTCAGTGTTGATCTTTGGTGGATCTCCTTGGATCCAGTCTTTGTTCATGTGTCTACACATTGGATCCTTTTAATTTATACTTCTCTTCATCGGCGACGGTTGCTATTCTGGTGCATTGCTCTTGTGGGACCTTAGCATGATGACTTCCTGACTGACTACTATAACAAGTTTGGAACGGCTCCGGTAAGGGAGGGGTGATGGCAGTGGCGCGCCTTTGGCTCGCTCCAGTGCTTGTAGTCGTCGCTAGGTGATCTACAGACATGGATGTAATTTTTATTATTTCTGTGTTCTTTATACTGCCATGGCATAATGAATAGATCAGAATTTTTCTCGCAAAAAAGAGACAAAAAAACATTTTTTTGAATTTGAATTAATTTTGATTGAATTTTCAATGAGGTTAGTTCAGATTCAAAATTCATTCAAAAAGTTCATACGGTAACTGTCAGGTATTTCTTGGTTACCACAGTAACCCAAAAATCTCGGTGCCTCACAATAGTTTTATTGCACCTGGAATCCAAAACCTTGCTCCTAGATCTAGTACTCTTTTTTAGCAAGAGAGGTTCCCCCTATTTCTATTTGCAATATCTAACATCCATTGCTTTTGTCTACCAGACCAAACTGGGGATGCAACCCAGGGCATGATTAGACAAGCAAAGTTGCATCATCCACAAGCATAAGATACTAGATGGCAGTATTTTTTAAAGGAAAGATGACAAGGACGAGACACACGACATGGAAAATGCACACAAGAAACATATGCTCGAAGAACTTCTTGCATCGGGAAGAGAACATCCATGAGAGACTCTAGTCTTCAAATCGTCAACCACTTGTTCGGAGAACTCCTAGACGCCATCCTTTTGATGCATTGAAGACTTCACCTGTCACTTGTTCTAGTAGTTTTACTCCCCGTATTAGCCACCTTTGACTTTGCTGTTTTTTCTAAAGAATTCACCAGGAGTTAATAAGGGAACATGTTTTATGAATAATCACAAAAGTATCAATTGCCCTTCCGCATTCAAAATATATATCATTCCTACCATTCCAAATAGACCACAACATGGCTGGTATGCCCACATTAAGTTTCATTTTCTTATCTTGACGAAATTGGGTCATCCAAGTGGAAAATAATGATTTCACATCTGTAAGGATGGAATCGAGATTGAAAGTACATTCTATCATGCTCCATAAAAAATAGCAACAAAACTATGCATGAACAGGTGACCACGTGTCTCCTCAGCACTACAAAACACACATTTCCTATCGCCTACCTGTTGGAGTCCTGGAATAGGGGTACTCACTATGTCTTCTCCCGACAAGGTAGGTCGGGCCGAGGACCCGCATGGAGGTTCACTAATGGGCCACTTCGGGCAGCCCATGACATATACAAGGAAGGTTCCACAAAACTTGGCGCACAAGATGAGGACTCATGTAACCCTAGTCCTCTGGTACATTACATAAACCGAGGCCAGGCTAGTCAATAGATCATTACATCTCATATTCATTAGAACAATCTCATGGTAGATACATGTACTATGTACTATCCTCCATATCAATACAATCAAAAGCAGGACATAGGGTATTATCTCTTCGAGAGAGCCCGAACCTCGGTAAAATCATGTGTCCATGTTACCATTGCTCCAAGATGCCTAGCTTAGGACCCCTACCTCGAGATATGCCGGATTTAGCACCGAAACTATCCATCCTCTCTTAGTAAGATTATATTTCGTTAACACACTATTGCGCAAGAAAAGCCACAATAACACTTTGATTTTAGGAGGAATTTTAACCTTTCACAAAAATTCAAAAGGAATTGAATATTATTGAGAATCGATTGATTATAGGAAGACTTAGCAATTTAATTACCATCAGCACATAAAGTCCACACCAAGGAATCTTGTTTGTATTTTAAAACAATATCCGAGCAATTTTCTTTAAGTTCATTCCACTGAAGTAAATTATCCCCAAGGGGTTCTTATGAAAGCAAAATAATCCCATCCTTTCTCAAACACATCAACCAAAGTTATTTTTTCATGAAACAAATACCATAAAAGTCTAGGATACCACGTTTTAGTTGTTTAACATCCATCCACCAGTCTTCCCAGAATCTGTTTTTTGTCCCATCACCTAATTTCATCTTAAAATACTATGGAAAATATCTCTCATAGAAAAGAGCTCAACCCAGAATTGGGAATCCCCTACTTTATGTTTCACACTAGATAAACAACAATTTTAAGCATATTTATTAAGCAAAACATATTGTCACAACCCTTCTCTGTACCTAATTTCCACCACCACTTAGCTAGGAGGGCTTTGTTCATAAGGTCTAAATTAATTATACCCAAGGCACTTTTGTTTTTGGGTTGAAAAACATCATTCCACCTAACCAAATGATATTTTTTTTATCTTTATCACCCCGCCAGACGATTCTAGCTATGGAAAAAATCAGCCTTCTTTCTCACCCCACAGGTATGAGATAAACCTGTATAAGAGAATGTTGCTCAGGGAGAACTGTACTATCTTCATAAGATTTTTAATACTTATTTATTCAGTGGAATGCCCAAAATAGAAAATTTCACTTTTGAAGAAATTGATTTTTTTCAACCGCAAAAAAAGAAGAAATTGATTTTTAAACCAGACATCTATTCAAATGCACATAAATTTAATTTTAAATTTGGCCACTAGAGATATCATCAGGCAAGAAAAAAAATTATGTCAATTGCGTATTGCAACATATTTACTCATCCTTCCCTAACCTCCTCTAGACCTGTAACATACCCAATCTTCTTGCATTATCCATTAATATAATAGGCATCAACAATTAAATAAAAAAACAATGGAGACAGAGAATTACCATGTCTCAAGACTTTGAAAGTTTTGAATAAGGGCTGACAAAATTATTAACTTTAACTCTAATATGTCCCCTTCCCTCATGATTTCCACAATTCATTCCACCTGTCAGGAAAGAGTGTCGCTATACACATGACACCGCTCATCCATTTTTGTACGATCCTATTGATCTAGCCATACATGTGTGGGAAAAAGTGGAGCACACACGCTGGATCAAGCATCGTCCAATGCTCGGCTGCACATTAGTTCCGACCAGGAAAACCTTTTAAACTCGACATCTTATATAGAAAAGACCATTTAAATTTGTCATATTCTTTTTTAAAGTCTGCTTTGAAAAACATAGCACTCTATTTTATTAGCATGTATAGTGTTGAAGGCTCCATGTAGGATCAGGACCCTTTCCATAATATACATGTCTTTAATAAAAGCAGTTTGTACAAGAGAAACTGGAAACTCACCACCCCACTCAATTTATTCATAAGGATTTAGTGAATTTTTTTGAAACTAACATTCAAGACGAAAATGGGCCTGAAATTTTGAATTTGTCTAGCATCACTGATTTTAGGAATCAATGTGATAATTCCATAGTTCAACGTAGCAATGTTAATGTCACCTCTATGGAAATCATCAAACATAGCTTTCCACAGTCAGTTCCATATATCTGGAAAACCTTTTAAACTCGACATCTTATGTTCAAAAGACCATTTAAATTTGTCATATGCTTTTAAAGTCCTGTTTGGAAATCATAGCACTATGTTATTTTAGCATGTATAGTGTTCATGGCTTCATGTAGGATATGGACCCCTTCCATAATATACCCGCCTTTAATAAAAGCAGTTTGTACAAGAGAAACTGGAGGACTCACCGCCCCCTCAATCTATACATAAAGATTCTAGTGAAAATTTTGAAACTAACATTCAAGAGGGAAATGGGCCTGAAATTTCGAATTTGTGTAGCATCACTGGTTTTAGGATTCAATGTGATAATTCCATATATAGTTCAACGTAGCAATGTTAATGTTACCTCTATGGAAATCATCAAGCATAGCTTTTAGACACCATTTAATCAAATTCCATCATATGTGGTAAAACTCAATGGGAAACCACCAGGACTAGGACTCTTATTTTGTTCCATAGAAAATTCGAAAATATAATCTCATACATAGAAAATTTGATAACAAGATCCTCAGCTTTCTGTCTGGAACTCCTAATTAGCCCCATCAATACACTAGTAGAAAAAGAGGCTTCCATACGCCCCCATTAGTCCCCAAAATAATCGAACCGCGACAAAAGGGGTCTTTAGTCGCGGTTCGGGAGGACACCCGCGACCAACTATCTGGGCCCAGCGCGCTCGGTCGACAGCTGGCGGACGGGAGGGGCTTTAGTCCCGGTTGGCCTGGCCAACCGGGACTAAAGGTCCCCGAAGGCCTTTAGTC